>NW_026252089.1:600000-753980 GCF_025399195.1 Umbelopsis ramanniana AG | reverse complement strand
AATAGTCCCCCTCGTACCATGTATTATAAACCCCAGATAAAACTTATAAATTGAATGTTACAAGTAGCAACGTTATTTTTTCTTTTATAAAAAAAAAAAAAAAAAAAGTGTGAATTGAAAGTTATATTTTTTATTTGTAATTTAATTACATGTAACATGGGAAAGCAATAACTTCAATATTGCTGATATTGGTACCCGACCAAACAGTTATGTACAACACTTCATGTTAAAATCGTATGATACGATCGTTGTTCAGGAACGACATTCCCAGCTGGCGATGACATTGTTCCAACTACCAGACTCCTGCAGACATACCAAGTGCCAGATTCCAACTTCACCTACAATCATGGACCCAGTATAACTCTTGTCCTGGGGAAAATAGACGAGTCTGTTCAAACGCCCAGTGGGGCTCTTGACCGCTAACTTCTGGTGCCTGTTGACCATGCTGAGGATACGAAAGGTATACATTTGCATAGGGTACAGGACGTAACATTGCGGCTCATGGACATAGAAGTCATATACACTCAGGTGTGATTTCACAAAGTCAAACACCTGCGGTGGTCGACCACTGTGGGTTATTCGATAAACCATGGCCAGAGGATAAGGATTGAATGCAGAGTTGGCTGTCTGGGACTGTAATTTAAAAGAAGTCAATATCGAGATGGCGAGTCGATGTTGTACTGAAGAACTTTACAGAAAATGGCGAAATTACTCACATCTGGCCAGATTTTGGGTCCAGCATAGATCTTTAGCCAGCCCACCCGCATATCCGATGGAAGTACAGCCTTAATCTACAATGATGTTGTTGAAAAGGTTAGAGCATGACGGGTAAATATAATAAGACGCAAGTATACTTTACCTTGCAAACACGTTGATGGCCATCCATGATGAATTGAGCTAAAGCTCTCTTGATGATGATGGCTGATGTTGTACTTCCAGTTTTTTGCAATCTACATTCTACTTCAGCGTAGCAGCCGGTGGCATCGTCCATCCAGAGCGTCATATGCAGAACTAATGAGTGAAAGTATTGTACGTCAATACGGATAATTGAAGGCGCATGTAATGAAGTAGACTTCCAACTTACCATCATCGTCGACAAGATCCAAGTAGGTAAACTCGTAATCCAACACTTGTAGATGATGCTTAAAGAATGGGGTTCGAACATGTGGTAAAGCGAAAAAGACGGCTGAAGTGACAGGAGGATCGAGGAACTGGTCTTGAAACGACGCTGGAAAGTGCGTATATATCATGGTCAGTGGTCTGGCTAAGAACCAATGAGACTCAACAAACCCTTTGTTGCTTGGAAGGAATGGTGACGCCAAGTAACAATCAATCAGTCGGTAGGTACCATCGATTTTAACTGCAAAGCCATGACCAGAACAACAAGTACAGAGACAGGTTAAAAAACAAAAAATTTTACATGATTAACCTCCTATTTTCAATATATCAAATGACTTACCAGCGCACCAGGCATGATTTATCTTGATCTTTCCGTTACTACGAGTGGCAATGTCAATGTTGTCTTTTGGTACGCGAAGATAGCCATAGACAACTTTAGTGTCATCTAAGCCCGCTGCAACGGCCATTTCACAAAAGAGCCGTGCAAATCCAACGCCAGTTCGACACCAACGTTTTGACAACACCACTTCTGCGGTTTCGACCCAATCTTTCTCGACTTGTTCAGCGTGTGTTGAAGTGCCAAAGCCTCCGATGGATCCATCGTTTTCATTGTCAGATCCTTGTGATTTGCTTCCGTTACTAGACGCTCCGTCCTGAGGTGCGCCCATGCGAATGTTTTCAATAATCCACATAAAGATGGCGCGAACTTTTTGAATATCTCGCCTATACGGACGGACGATATATTTTGTTGCGAGTTGTTCTGGTGTCACGGCTGTTCCATTCTGACGAACACTTCGTGCGTACGTATCTATCTGATTAAAGTCGGATTCTCTAAAGCTCAAATGACTTCCAGGCTCTCCTTTCTCCCATGTGTTACTAGAAGAGTAGATGGTTAGTACTATTTGCCAGTTTGATTGAGAATTCATGTGATACATACTTGATGATGGCGAAAGGATTCAGTCGTCCCATATGAATTCCCATGTCCTGCATGTATGCAATGCATGGTGACCGGGCACGCTCAACAGCCCATCCTCTTTCCAATAAATGCTGTTGTCTCATGAGACTTCGAACCCGCATTTTCCTAGGTCGAAATATTGAGAGGATCTTGAATCCTATCGAAGGCTTTGGTGAATGCTGGATGGCTGCGTCCTGTACATGATGGTTAGGATCCCAAAACGACGGTCGACTCAAAGTATATTTTCGAGTAAGACCAGTTTGAGGTGGGGTGGAAGCTGCTTGCTCCATCCTTCTCTCCCAAACTTGTTCCATCTGGTTCCCAATTTCGGTCGCCGACGACATCTTTAAGGTCTGAAGACTACGTCTACTCACAGTTGAAAGGAGGCGTGCGAGCTTTTGAGATCCTGATGAAGATGACCTTTTCAATGTAGGTGGCATGCTGGTGCGATGCTCAGGGACGCGCGGTATCTGATCCAAGTGACTAGGCTCGCTGGCAGACAGCGTCGGATGTGGGCGCAGTTCTGATAAGGAACGAGAACGTGGTCGGTGTGGTACTTCCAATACGGTCGTGCTTGCGTTTTTGACTTGATACGGACTCGCTCCTCTGATTTCTTCGGGTTTGTAGGCAAATAAGGATGCAGTAATTTCGGTATACGATGAAGAGCGATGGTAGGTTGAAAAACTTTGAGGAGGATCATGCCATTGATCAGCAATATCGTCAAGAGGAAAACCTGGATTAGCAATATTGAGACTCTCAACTTCTTCATTCTGATCAGACTCATAGGCAATTTTATCACTCTCTTCAGAAGACATGCGAAGTCTTCCGGTAGACATTTGTGAAGACGATCTAAGAACTAAATATTCGTATTTCCCCATATCATCCACTCTCCAGCTCGTAGAGCGGTCAGGCGAATACATGGCGAACTGCCTGGTCTGATCAGGCACCGGAGTTTTAAGTGCCTTAATGGATTGTACGAGGTGAGTGGCTTCGGGTGTGGATAGTCGAGAAACACTCCTCTCTGTCACGTCTTCTTCAATGCTTCCTCTTCTTGAACTGTCCATCGATCTTCTGGCTGACGAAGAAAAACTAGCTATACTAGATGCTCTAGACTTTGCTGGAACTCTCAATATAACATAATCAAATTCATCGCTCAACCCATCGACAGTGATCTCGCCAGGTTCTTCGGTGTATGTTATGGGGGAAGCTGGCCACGCTCCGGGTATGGACAGCTGTGGTGAACTTCGACTATTCTGACGATAAGTTGGACTGTTCAATTCGCTGTCACTATCACTGCGACTATTCGTCAGTGTATCAGTCAAGTCTGGAGTTGAAAGTCGGCGTAGTCGTGGCCGAGTCTGTATATTTGTGTCTCTTGGTTGTAAGCTTGTCAATGCTGTATCTGTATAATAATGCTGTTGCCTTGGCGAACCATATGCGATGTCTTGTTCCTGAAATTTGTTGCTAGTGCGTGGTTGTTGCAATGAATGGATTCTACGGGAGGAGTTGGAAACTGAGTGGTCAGGTCCCAGCATGCGTTTATGAGACGTGGTACTGGAGCGTCGCACGGTTCTATTTTGTGAGTCATGATGATAACGATGGTAGTCGGTTGATATTCGAGTGGACATGAGGAAGAGTATATGCAAGTGAAAGTGAGAAGAAGAGAAAAAGAAGATGCGTGGAAACTCCCTGAACGATGACGATGAACCAACCCAATATTATAGTCACGAGTATACGGTCCATAAGCGTCGATTGCCGCTGTTGCATTGTTTTTCTTTTCCGCACCTCCCAAAGTTTATGTTGTGGATATGTTACTGCTTTACTCACTGTCGCTGTATCCTCTATTTTTCTCGCCTGGCCTACCTTTGATGAGATGACCATTGCCCATATTTAGAAGCGCTCCCCACTCATTTGTCGTCATGGGCTTCATCAATGTCGGGCACACTCCGGTGACTGAATTGGTAACTGGTAAACAACCCACTTCCCCAAACAGGGCAGTTGTTGTGGAGGATTCCAGTAGTTCATCAGATCCATGTACGGCGGCCCAAGACCAATCACCCGACCTCTCTCTATGATCTTTGTTTGCTATTCTTCGGCATATTTTTCTGTACTTTATTATGTCGGTAAAGTGAGAAATCCGTGCGTGAAGGCAAAAAGGAAAAGTATAGAATTCAAACCTACTTCTTTGACATGGAAGAAGCATAAAGTTGTACCCTTCAAGTTTTATAGTGCGGGGAATGTTCAAAAAGCATCCCTTCTAGAAAAAAAATTCACCCAATTGGGCTAAGTCACGCAACCAGTAAATTCAAGCCGACCACCGCTATACTAAAATCAATTTCTTCTACGCTGATAGAGCACCTGCGACATCGCGTGCGATAGGCAGTAATAGGATCTTCATACATGAACTGCCTATTCTTCACAATGTTTGTTGTGTTCCACCTTGATATCTTCGGAAGAGCAAACCCGGGTATGTAAGAACTTCTACCGCGCGGTTGGTCAAGCAGCAGAATTGCCAGTCATTTTTGATTGGAAGGTTTGAACATAGTATGAAAGGCAACATTAAAATGCGTTAGATCGGAATTTGGGGGGATTTTTTAGATCCAGCTTTGGATGTTGCTCACAAACAGGCCAGCGATAGGAAACGATGAGCATCTGTGATGTTTCACCAGTACCTGGATGAACGCTTTACCGCTGAGATGACTATTTGTAAATCCAAGTAAGGTTGTCTGAGGCGACGTTAGCTTTAAATACTGACGGCTTGTTAAACTTCTCCACGTAAAAAGCTCCCAGTTTGACCAGCGGTATTTAGTGACCTGTCTGAATTTGTTCAATACGGCTTGATACCTCACAGAAAACGTTTTTTGATCTGTTATCCGTCAGTTTTACAATATTCATAATTTTAGAGTAAAGTGCGTTGACAGCAAGGAGCGCTTGTTCATAAGTCTCTTTGTGCTTGCACATGCCATGAATAGCGCATTGGATAAGACTCATTGACATGTGAAAACATGAAATAAGCCAGGAAGGTAGAAGAAACGTTCGACCAAATGCCAAACAGAAAATCTAAAGGATGCGTGTAAATAGGTCTTTAGAAGGTTGTCTTCAGCTTACATACTCTTCCTCTTTCGCCTCTGCTCCTTAATTTTTTTTTCCCAAATTTTGCCCAAAAGGCAGTTTCGTCGGACATTCAAAGTATAAAATGTAATTTGACCCCAGGCTTTCCTTAGGCTCAACGTTGATCATGCAAACAGCTGCAGACAAGCACATACTGTCCGACAGAGCAAAGCATGCTATTGTCCACGATGCAATGCGTTTGGCTTTTTTGGGAATATTGAAGACCTTTTTCCGAGAGATCGAAACCAATGGCACTCATTTGGTGCCTTCCTATGGCCCATGCATATTCATTGTTGCCCCACATGCCAATCAGGTAAAACCAAATCATACCACTATAAAATTTACCTTCATGTACGACTCACATTATTCAACCGTTTTCCAAGTTTGTCGATCCAATGTTAGTCAGTGCCAGCAATCCACGACGATACTATAGCTTAGTGGCGCAAAAATCTTACGACCTGAAAATGGTTGGCACAGTAGCGAAACTGCAACGTTCAAGTAAGTTTAGCTACTATCAGCATACGCAAGCATCATTTTAAGAAATTAACGATCCATTGAACTTGATTAGTTCCTGTCATTCGACCGCAGGATCTCGTATATACTGGCAAGGGTACAATCTTTTTAGATTCATTTGATCCAACGTTGGTGCGGGGCAACTTTACATTGTTCACAAAACAGCTTGCACCACGATACTTTTTAATTTTATCCAAAACGATCAAGCTGGAGGTAGTGGAGGTGGTTTCAGATACTGCTATTCGCATACGGCAAAAAGTGGACGACCAGCCAACATTGATGGCGCTGAAGGATGGAGGAGGCATTCGATACAAGATCATGCCATATGTCGATCAAAAGGCGCTATACGAAAGAGTAAACCAAAAGCTTAGTGATGGAGAGTGCATCACCATTTTCCCGGAGGGAGGTAGCCATGATAGAACCGAGTTGTTACCGCTGAAAGGTAAGTTATGGGCTTATCGCTAGGCAAAATGGTAGATTATGCTCTAAACTACTTTCATGATATAGCGGGATTCGCCATAATGGGTTTAGGTGCTATGGCTAATGATCCGGATATTGATGTGAAAATTATACCAGTTGGTGAGGACGGTATAGCGTGTAGTGGTGTCCAAAGTTTGCACTGGATGACTAACGACTATATCAACAGGCTTGAATTACTTCCACCCCGACCAGTTCCGATCCAGAGCCGTCATTTCCTACGGTGTGCCGATCACTATACCTCGATCTGAAGTAGAGAAATACAAAGCTGGTGGTATTCAAAAGCATGAGGCTATATCTAACCTGATTAAAGTTGGACAAGAGGCTTTGAGGACTGTCACTGTGAACTCGCCGGATTATGAAACCTTGCGGGTAAGATAGGCATTTTTGATGATGAAGTATAGTTTCGGCGGTGTGTGTTGATGTGGATCATTTATAGGTAATTCAAGCGGCACGAAGGCTCTATCGCCCGGTTCATCACAAATTGAGTATCTCTCAAGTGGTTGATTTGAACCGACGCTTTATGAATGGCTTCTCGGACTACAAAGACAAGCCAGAACTACAAAAACTACTGCAGCAAGTCAGAGATTATAATCAGACGCTGCTTCAATTCGGCATTCGCGATCATCAAGTCGAGAGACTAAATCTCACACCTTTGCAAGCTACAAAGCTATTGGTGACTCGAGTATTCAAGCTGTTCTCTTTCGCCGTTTTGGCCATTCCTTCGTACGTATTCTATTCTATGTCATTTGAGCCCCATGATTCGTTACTAATGATCACATATATAGAGCAATCTTAAACTTGCCGATTATAGCTCTCTGCAAATATATCAGTCACAGAAAACAAAAGAGTGCCCTCGCAGGATCGAGTGTCAAAATATTGGGAAAGGATGTGGTTGCCACCTGGAAAATCATTGTAGCATGCTTCGCTACACCTACGTTATATGCTGCATATTCATTGCTTTATTTCGTACACCTTGGAAAACACTACCCTGCCATGTCCCGTCGACGCCGAACGATAAGAGCACTTATCAGTTGGGCCATCCAACCCATTCTGAACTATTCACTGATGCGTTGCGGAGAGACAGGAATAGCAACGTACAGGTGAGAATTAAACTATATTTCATTGGTTGTCATGCATGACCTTATCTGACGCTGATATTGGACTACCACTAGATCCATCAAGCCACTATTTTTGGCTATTACTGATCCAAATGCCTCCAAGCGAATCAAAGAGATGCGTGTGGTTCTGAGCAAAGATATTACCGACTATGTACAAAGTCAAGGATCAACGGTGTCGCTTGACATATCGTCAGTAAAACAGCGAAGTCGTGTGCCAGAAAAGAAACAACCCCCCAAGCCGTTTGTCGATACATTGCAGAATCATCACATGGAATGGCTTGATGATAGTACCATTTTTAATTGGAGAGGAGATCAACCAGACATGGACTCTGACGATGATGTATTTGAAATATTTGAAAAGAGGCGCGCAGTCAAGCTAGAACCTTCAGCTCTCGGGCGATTTGCCCCCATGTCGCCAACTGATTTGTCACCAGTACAGTCAGATCAAGCGCCAATGCAGTCAAATCAAACTCCAGCGCACCCGCTTGCACAACCAATGGTACCTGCCTCTGGCCGCAAACCGCGAACCAGAACCACAAGTCTTGGTGCCGGGCTAGCTGAAGGTTTCAATGTTAAGCATATGTCAAAGCTTTCCAGAACCAAATCATTTCAGGAAATCAGTGCTGCTTTAAGTACAAGCACACAACTGACGGAAGGTAGTCCGGTAGAATCTCCTTTGACGGTCGTGTAACCACATTTTGCCTCTAAATAATTGATGTTATATAAAAAAAAAAAAAGTCATAAATGTGATTACAAACAAACATCTTTCTTTTTATTTTGTTTGTTGCGTACGATACTCTGGGATAGCATTGTGCAAATGTTGACTAGATCAATGTGAATTGCAATGGTGGAGAATATATCTAATGATATAAGTTATGGAGCTTGATGTGCTATCGTCGTAAACCGGGTTCGTTAATCTCATGTCTCGATTTTGGTGACACCTTTATATTAATATTATCGCAAAAGGCTCTCAGCATCGCGTTTATGACTCTGGGCGATCACTCTCTTGCGGTTCGCACGATCGGAAAAGAGGCGTAGTGTCGTGCAATGCTGTGTCGGTTCCAGAGATATACCGTAGCTTATTAATCTCTTGTCCATCATCAGCATGAGCATCGGGGTCTACCGAAGAGTCGTCTTCATTACAATCGCTCCTTGGTAGACATCGAACGGTTCGTAATTGTATCCACTCGGGAAATTCATGAGCCGCTCGGAGGTTATACTTGTTTTCGTGCAATACTGTACCGCACAAGGCATCTGCGGACGTAAGTGGAATTCTTTCCGTTGATTCTTTCTGCGTTCGTTTCAACTTTGCTCTTCTGTTCTGAAACCATATCTGGACAGTGCGCTCACTAACATCGAGATCGGAGGCAATTTCTTGAATCTTTCGCCGGGTTGGTTTAGGGTTGTACTGGAACTCTTCGGCCAGATAATCAGTCTCCTCGGGCCTCAGTCGATGGCGTCGCCTAATGGTTGTAGCAAAGGTGGTACAGATTTGGCTCGTTATGTTTACCATTGCGTGATCAAGCTCAAGTGGAACTATGGATGTGAATTTTCGGCCATGGGTCATGACGCTGAAATGTTTGCTTTCAATTGTGAGTTGAACAATGGTTACGTTTTATATAGCTGGCAAGTACGCTGATATAATGAAAGCGAATAATAGCTCCATCACTGATATCACCTATTTGCGTTTGTCCAAAACCGAGCTCCTGGGCATCTGAGTGCTGCAGATCGCCACGGGGGGTTAACTTTTACGCGAGGACGGGCAAACTTTTACGAAATCCACTTCCATCAACTTTAAAAACTGAGAAGTTTCACCCGCTTACACTGCTTACAACTCTTAATCCCACACATGACAGAATTTGATCCCGATTTCAAAGTTGACAATGGAGCCCTCGCTCTTTTCAGCCAGTATCTTGGAATAAACGACGTTGATCAGATCCGTCGTCATATCCTGGAGACAACTAAAAAGCTTAAAACTGTAGGTACACGCCTTCTACTTTTTTCTATATTGTTTTTCCGCGCGCATGCTTTGTACCTTTCATTTAGTGAACGTAAACGACTAATACCTTATGGTAGAGTGAAAGGACATACAGGTGTCTGCGTGAATACAAGTTCACCGCACCACGACTGGCACCACGTTTCTACTACCAAGACATTTTGGAAGACCGTCAAAAGAGAGCACAAAATGGCGAAAACCCAACCCTTATGGACATAGGATGCTGTCTAGGTAAGGAGACGAATTCTCGCAATCAGCAAATCAAAGTCGGCATTTTAATTTTCTCACTGTTTGATCATACAGGCACTGACATCCGTCAACTGATACTGGACGGGTACCCTGGAACATCTATTGTTGGAGTTGATCTCTACCGCCATTTTATTGATATTGGATATGATCTGTTTAAAGACAAAGATACGTTGGACGTTAAATTTATATCTGGCAACATCTTTGACGATCATTTCCTGTCACCTTCCGATGACATCGAAACCGCACCACTTGACCAATATAAGCACCAAATCACCTACCTCAATGCAGGAAGTGTACTTCATTTGTTTGATGGTGAGCAAATTAGAAACTTCATCCGTCGCGCTGCGCTACTGATGAAACCAGGCGGCTGGTTCGTTGGTGCTCATGTTGGTGGCAATCGTACCGCTCAATACCAGCGCTTACTTCAGGGCGACATCAAGCATTTTGAAAGTGCCGATGATCTTACGACTGTGTTGGAGGACGCGGGATTTACACATATTGACATGAGGGCAACGCAAAGACTGGACGAAAGCAGAACTGATGAAGGCTTTGTTGCTCTCTGGCTGACATTTAAAGCTGTGTACCGACCTAGTAATAATTAGGCTCTTTGTATTTGAAAACCTGATGAATGTGATCTACTTATTATATCTTCCATACCTTATATTATTTATGAAATAAAGATTGCTTCATAATATTTTGAAGTTTACTGCGAAATGTGTAGCTAGCTTTTGATAGCCCCCGTTATAACCCGCCTGACAACCGCTGCCACCCTTGTTTTTCACTACCACGCTACTACATCTCTTTAATGACATATATATTTTATTTATTAGGCGCTGTATGGAATATTAACCGCCTTGCAAAGCATGGTGGTACATATTGCCAAGATCGGCAGCCAATCAAGTAAACCAAGCATACCATTTTCTTTGCGCGAATTTCGCTGAAGCTGTATCCCAATCGGTAAATAGCTGGCTTTCAGGTTCCGTTCATGAGACAATTTGGCTATCTCATTGCCTGAGCGAATATTGCTATTCCCCCAGTAGTAGTAATCCTTTGACTTTTTTTGTAGTGTGTGCAGAGCCTCTCTGGCTGTCGCTTGCATTCTTGATAAGGGTAATCTCAGAGATAAGGGAAGATGGTGGCTATTTTTTTTTGGAAATGTAGTGGGATATAAAGTATGATCGTGGGCAAGTAGAAGAATACTTGATCCACCAGTAATGTCTGAATCAAATACCTCTTCAACTGTTAAAGAGAAATTGAATTTCAATGTTGAGAGCGTAGAACAAGGTGATACTCCATCACTGGCAGTATATTCAACAATACAAAATCAAGGATCCAAGGAGTGGCTCTTAGCAAGTGATATTCCAGAACGTCCTGTAGGTTGAGCTCCCTTTGTTACCGAAATATTCCATTGAGACAATCATTAACCATTCTTATTTCACTAGAAATATAGTAAACTCGCTGTACTCTTCTTAGCCTATCAATCCGTCGGTGTGATTTATGGCGACATTGGCACAAGTCCATTGTATGTTTACAGCTCAACCTTTTCTTCTACACCGGAAAGGGCCGATCTTCTTGGTGCACTTTCCATGATTATCTGGACTCTGACACTGGTTGTCACTGTCAAATATGTTGGTTTCGTCTTGAGAGCCGATGATAACGGTGAAGGAGGAACATTTGCTTTATTCACTCTTTTATCTCGCTATGTACGTGATCACTTCTATATTATACTACTTCACCTTCTATTCAAACCGCTAATTTGAACACCACACTTTTGAAGGCTAATATCAGTTGGAAGAACCCTCAAAGTGCAGTCAACCTGGGTATGCAAAGATACCATACAGAAGATATGCGATACTTTTCTCGCGGTTTCCGTGCAAAGTTGGAGCAGTCTAATTTCTTGCGACACCTAATTTCTGTTCTGTCTATTGTTGGTGTAAGCATGGTAATGGCTGACGGTGTACTGACTCCCGCACAATCTGGTAAGTTTACATAGCAGTAAACGTACTTGACCACGTCTTCATCTGAAAATAACATACACCCTTCATCAGTCCTCGGTGCCATCCAAGGATTGAATCTTAAAGTGCCCGACATCTCCCAGTCTGCCATCACAGGTATCTCCGAAGTCATCCTTATCATTCTGTTCTGCATTCAACCGTTTGGAACCACCAAGATTGCCTCTTCGTTCGCTCCTATTGTCATAATATGGCTGCTATTCAACTTCAGCGTTGGTCTGTACAATATTATCACCCAGGACTACACCGTTCTGTCTGCATTCTCACCCTACTGGATTTACGCATGGTTTGCTCGTAATGGTAGCGACGGTTGGGTCAAGATGGGAGGTATCCTCTTAGCTTTCACTGGTGTTGAAGCTCTGTTTGCCGATCTCGGTCACTTTAGTCGCGCGGCTGTACAACTTTCCTGGACCTTTTTGGCATACCCTGTAAGTTCGTTAGCACCCAGCCTGATGCAGAACTATCGATTGATCTCCTTAACTCGTTGTATCTCGTTACGCATAATAGTGTCTTCTTATTGCTTACATTGGACAGGCGGCTTACATCTCCAATGATGCTACCGGTACTGCTTGGAGCAACCCATTCTTTGCGACTGTCCCTCCCTCAGTAAGTGACTATATACCTGAAAATAAGTAAAGAAGGATAATCTAACTTATTTTTTGCGTAGTCTTTCTGGTTCGCTTTTATCATTGCCATCCTGGCCGCCATTGTTGCTTCTCAAGCTATGATTTCTGGTTGCTTCTCGATCTTGCGTCAAGCTATGTCACTTAGCAACTTTCCTCAGCTCAAGGTCATGCATACATCTGAAAGATTCCACGGCCAGATCTATATTCCAACTGCAAATTGGCTTTTAATGATCGGAACCGTTATCATTACTGCTGCCTTCCCCAATACAACAGTTTTAGGAAATGCTTATGGTATATTAGCTTTGCAATGTTCAAGGTTACCCATGGGTTGCTTCTAACACTGATATGTCCATTTTAGGTGCTTGCGTTACCTTCGTTACCCTGATTACAACTACCCTTGTCACCATTGTGAGCATTATTGTCTGGAAATGGAATATCATCTTCTCTATCCTGTTCTTCTTGTTCTTCGCTTTCATTGATGCTGCCTACCTATCAGCGACATTGTTGAAAGTTCCTCAAGGCGCTTGGACTACTATTGTTATTGCTGCCGTCATCGCTATGTTCATGATTATCTGGCACACCGGAAAGCTGGAACAATGGAAATATGAAGAGCCTAGAGCAAAGGACTTGCCTGGTCTCATCAAAGCAGACGTCATCCGCCATAACGACGGTAACGAGTCCGTTGTTTTATCTCTTGCAAAGACTGGAGAACGCTTGGAGGTCTTGAAAGGATTATCGGTTATCTTTGATTCAGCGGGCTTTGGTATCCCTCCCGTGTACTCTCATTTTACAGACGCCTTTGCCGCGTCTCCGGATATTGCAATCTTCCTTCATATCAGAAATCTGCCGCAGCCAACCGTAAGTCAACAAACTAAAATGGAAATCACGTAGAGTAATACCTTTAATAACCATCGACCTACAGGTGCCCGACGGCGAGAGAATGGTTGTATTCCGACTTGAGGTACCTAACATGTATCGTGTGATCATCCGCCGTGGATACAAGGACGTGCTTCAAGGCGATGACAAGAACGGCCCTAGCGATATGGTAGTAAACCGTATTTGCGAGTTGTTGGAACAAGAAGGCTGTACAGCTGAAAGAGACGCCATTAATATTGCCAAAGAGAATCGGGTCACTTACCTCATGAGCACTATTGAATATGCTGGAGCACCAACTTCCAATTTTGCAAAACGCTCCTTACTGCAGGTTTTCAATTCTGTGCGCAAAAATACCCGAGGAGTTCGTCGCCATGAATTTGGTGTACCTAACGACAAGCTCGTTGAAGTCGGTATGCGCTATGATATCTAAGTTATTTGTTATGCAATCTTACTCTATTATAAAAAAATAAATAAAAGCACATAATGCCAGTGTCGACTTCAAAAGAGGTGAGCGGACTTGCTTTTGACTACTAGTTTGCTTTTGACATGTCTTCTTACGGCTACCATTTGATAGCTTCAAGTGCTGCTGCAGTGGTAGCCAGAGTGTGCACCCATCCACGTAAGACAGCTCTCTCCTTATGGAGTGAAATTGCTTTCGAAAAAGTTGTTTGCTAACAAGATTGCAGTGGACACAATCAAGACTCGTTTACAGGTAGCCAACGAGCCGATTCACTTTCGAGCATTACCAGAAACATATGCAAAGATCATTCGAACAAGCTCTTTGGCATCACTTTACCGAGGACTTCCAGTAGCTCTCGTATTTTCTGTCCCGGCACTGTCTATCTATTTGTCGTGCTACGATTTCAGCAGTCTGTACTTGGATAGAAATACTTCGATTAGTCGAGACTACACCCCCAACCATTTACTTAGCGGCCTAGTAGCTGAAGTTTTCGCCGGCCTTGCTTTCACGCCTATGGAAGTATTGAAGAATCAAATGCAAACAGCTAGACGTTCGGTTTCCACAAACGCATTGGCTTCGAAAATTTGGCGAGAAGAAGGTCTAAGTGGGTTCTACCGAGGCTATCTTATGGGACTGGCGGTTTTTGTCCCATATACCATGACCTACTTTGCTGTGTACGAAAAACTCAAAGCTTACGTGGCTGACGGCACTCAGCAACTTCCAGGCAAAAGCACAGATACACTTGTATCCCAATTACCCTTCATGACCTACGTGGTATGTTCCAGTATCGCATGCGCTATTGGGATTACGATCTCTACGCCTCTGGATATTGTCAAAACACGATGGCAAGTATCATCTACAGAAGAAGGTACATCTTATAAGCGAGGACCGATGCATATAATACAGGACATGTGGAGGCAAGGAGGCAGTCGAGCTTTCACAAGAGGGCTTCTTACTCGCATCTGCTGGGGAATACCATCGACTGCCATCAGTATGACAATTTATGAAAGCATTAAAGACTGGTATGCCAGTGACCAATAGACAACGGAAATTAGATCCCATGTATAAAAACTATGTACCATTATAAAACGAACAACTCCTCATATAGTGTATGTACGAAAAGATTTATTATTATTCACACTCTTTGATTATCTAAATTCTTGAATATCTAAGGTTGGAAAAGCAAGTTTCTACCGATTTGTTTTGGTATGTTTACAACAACAAGAGACCAGCGAAGGCGAAAGCGGCAACGCTAACACCAGCGAAAGTGACTTTGGAAGCGGCGCTGTGAACATTACCAGTTGGTGAGCTTCCAGCGGCGGATGCACTCATATCCTTGAGAGAAATGCTAGGACGCATGCCTGATGCACTTGCGCTCATGGAAGCGCCGTTGGTAGCCAATGCAGTGAGGGAGGGGAGTGCTGTTGCTACAATAGGAGCAGCCATGGAAGACTCGGCTGCGATGCCTTCAATATCGCCATTGGCATTTGGAAGAAGAGCAGCGGGGAAACCAGGAACGACTTCCTGAGCTTCATCACTGGCAGCTCCGGAAGGAGTAGCGGCAGGAGCGGCACCAGTGGAGACAGCGGAAGCAGAAGGCATGTCTCCGTCTTCAGTAGCATCCATATCAGCGGTCTGTGACACCTCGGCGGCGGCAGACTTTGAAGCAGTAGGAACAGCTTCGGCGTCAGAGCTCTCGACAGCTTCATCAACAGGGGCGGCGGAAGCTTCTGGCTCAACAGCTGAAGCGCTGGGAGCTGCCTTTGATGTTAAAGGTGCAGCCTCATCGTCGTCAGTCTCGACGCTAGCGTCCTCATCAACGTCAGTATCAGCATCGCCATCAACGACTTCAGGAGCACCAGTCTTAACGGGCTCCATAGCGCTGGCGGTTTCAGCAAGATCGGTACCGGCGGCGGTTGGGACTGCGCTCATTTCATCAGAAACGGTTTTGTATTCGACAACGGTTTGCCAGACAGTGGTGATTTCCTCAGAGGAGGCCTTCATGTCCTGGGCATTGACTGTTGAAACAGGATTTAGAATAATGAACTCGCAGGTCTCTCATCTAGGTAAGCATTCATTTACCAGTGATAGTAGCGCTCAAAGCAAGTACTGATGCAAGGAAAATTCTAGAGTTCTTCATATCTTAAGAGCGAGCTGGTGGTAGAAGATAGACGAAGCAGGATGATTCTGGTTGTTGGGCCTTTTGAATGTTTTCGTGTTGCGAAATATGGCTGAAATGACGGTCCTGTTGATGATTTTTTTTTTTTGTTTCCGAATGGCGTATACTGATGCGCAAACGCTCTATGTTGTTTAGATCACACAAAGAACAAGTCAGGATGAATTAAAATTAAAAATTTAGCTTCGAGTATAATTTTATTCATGGCCTTGGTATTCTAAATGCAGCCGATAGCCACTCTTTAGAGAACAACACAAACCGTTAAACAATTGGGAACAACTTTGTCTTTGCCTCATAGTATGTGCCGGCTGGTCTTGGTAGTAGCCTGGTGTCAATTTGATACCGGATAAGGATAGTATTCACCATAATGTAACAGCATAGCTTTTTTAAATTTCCATCTGATAGAGCGATGGCGTTCACAAATTATCAGTTGAACGTGCATTACTTTATTGCGTTATCATCGAGAATATGCCCAAAGGTTCAATATCGTCTTCCAAACGAAGACCTTGTAATGCTACAACCACATACTTTTCAGTACCATCTCCAGATGCTTTCAGTGCCCACTGCAATTGATTAGCGTCATTTTTTGTTATTGAGTTTTGTTAAACAGCGAAATGTGACTTCCATGCTTAAGATTTATCAACACATTCTATGAATATCTTACCTGATGCTCGTCACCAAACTTTTCGAGGAATATCTTGTACTCTTTTCCGTTATCATCGAGGATGGTTTGTTCGCCATGTTCGTTTAAAAGCTGGGAGCGATTGTTACCACCGCTTTTTAGTGCTTCTAAATCATCCACTTTGAATAAACTGCCATTCTTTTTCAGGTCTTCAGTGGAGCGATCCAAGTCGATGCCGGTATCAACGCTTAATTTTTTGTTCTTGTCTAAATTCAAATATCGCCCTCCATGGCTGCGCACTAAAATGTTATCTTGCCTTAGTACGCGATAAATAGCACAAACATAGGGCTCCATGCATTCTGCTTACATTTTATAGACATGGTCGAATAAAAAGATATGTCAATAATACATAAAACTCTCTGGTATTATATATCTATGGTGACGAGAAAGTGACGTTATCTGACCATATCCAGAAAAGTGATACTTTATGGTGCGTAGCTTACATTTGCATTTCAGGTTATGCCGGCGACACCAAAACTTACGAGACTTAAGGTCTTCAAACAATGCAGGTATCGTGAACAACTACTATGTCTTCTTTGACATGATAAACGAGGCTTTTTGGCGCATTGGGGCGCGCTCTGCCCGAAATGTTTCATATTTATTTAACAATGGTCGTTGTCTACTGGTGAATCTTAGGTATACTATGGTACAATAATTGAGAAGATTAATCGATGTACATGCTGGCGGCCATACGATGGGCCAGCTTTTCAAGATCGTCTGCGATTGGGAAGTTTTTAGAACCGAGGAATAAATAATCACATCATGACGTCTTTTCAAACCTACCTTTAACATCTACCAATGTGCTGTCTTTCTTTGCAGCAATGAGATATAATTCTGTACAGGATAGAGCTACTTTCTCTTCTCTCTCCATCAATGGTTCAAATGAATCTTCCGTTTCAGTGCTAGCACCACTATTGATGTCCATTCCTTGAAGTGGTGGCAACTCTGAGCTATCGCCAGCATCGTCTCGTTTATGTATCCGCTGACCAACCACCCAGACATTCGCAGTAGATCTAGTGATTACTTCCCTCGTATTTGGTAAACTATGAACAAAGATTCAGCCAATTAATAGGCATGTAGTCCAAATATTTCGCTAGTTTTTACAAGTAAATGGTGCAAGCCTTACCTGTCAAAGTCCTTTTTCAAATCCAGCAACAATAATAGCATCTCGTTTGAGATCTGAATGCCACCCAATGGTGAAGCTGCCTTTGGGCGGTTTGAACCGTCCATAAGCTGTCCATTAGGATGAGTCAGTGTAGACTTGATTGCTAGCGTTTCATGATCAAAGTACAAGCAACGGTAGCTTTTTGCAATATCGAGCCTGTGGTAAAAAGCTGAAATTAGGGCATATTTGTTTTTGAACAACCAAAAAATATCCATCCCCGTACACTGTTTCTTTAGATTTCTCAATATCCTTGTTGATCGCGGTTGTTATTTCTTCTATTTTTTGTCTGACTAGCAAACTTTCGAGCTCATCATAGAAATCTTCATCGTACACTCGGCTCTCAATATGTTCGCCTGACGCTGGTACGAGAAAGCACCATAGCGTTTGGGATGTGTGCTACAGGAACATATGAATAGTAAGAAACTTAATCTCGAAAGGTGTTATTGCTTGCCATCAACAACAACACATACCTTATATACCACAAAGTAGTACTCTTGGAGATCCTCACAAGCATCCTGATGTGACAGTTCGTTGCACTCATCTGAATCGCCGTCCAAGTACACTTTGATGATATCGACGTTCCTATGATGCTGTGGGTCGGAACTGCTATCATGCAAGGTACTTTTCATTAAACCACTAAGAAAGACGCCTTGACGCAACGAAGGAGCAGGGGACGGAGTCCCAGATGAATCTGATGCTATTTCCGGCGTCACATTCAAAGCTGCAATCAGGTTTGGTTCTGGCGAAGCGATTGGTGAATCTGGCACTGATCCTGGAGCGCTGGTCGGCTTCAAGGAAGGAGATCCAAAATAACTCAGGATATTCTTTTGCGAAAAGGATTTTGTTAAAGATTTTAAGCTGGTGATCTGACACCATAAGTTAGTTTAAAAAATATAAGGCTTGTACTAGTCAAAATCAGACTTTAAGAAATACCTTCGGATCCTTTTTTGATGCTACAGGCTCTTCATTGGCAGTCCTTCGCCATTCCTCTGCTTTACGCATATCACTCCATCTTTCCAAAAGTCGGACAATTAGTTTTCTAAGTAGTTGCACGCTGCTGAGTGCAAGTTGCGGATTATGATATATCAACGAGGCGTTGTCTTTGTTGAACACAAGTAAGTGTTTGATATCTAGCTTCATATCATCGGCAATGGTTTCTGTTATATTGTGTATTTTCAGATAGGACTGCCTCAAAATCGGCTGCATAGGAATTCCGTTGAAAACAGACGAAAACAACATGCTTTCGAGTCTATCAAAATCCCATTTCCATATCCAATCCGAGAAAAACTCTTCGATGCTATTCTTCAACCGTCGTATTGCTTGAAGAGATGCGGTATTGGCGTCATGAGGAAGAACAGAGGCAAATGTGCCATTGAGCAGCTAACACCATGGAAAAATTAGCCGTCCTATCGAGCTCATTCGTATGACTGGGATCTGGGTATGAGACAAACCTTGTACATCTGATAGCCAGCGTGCAAGATGCCCTCTACAGCATCATCATTCAACTCTGCATCTAAATAATCTGTAACGGTTCGAAGCTTTCCATTTGCATCTCGAATTTGATACCGCGATATTCCAAGTTCAATCGACATATGCAACCAGAAGTTGGGTTCAGCTTGAAAAAATACTAGCCGAGCTTTTTGTGTATGAACTGTTTGTACTGATTTCGATGGAGAAAATGCGCTATGTTTTTCACAATTCATATTAATAAAATGCACATAAATTATGATAGGTGTATAGATACATACGATGTGAAGTTCACTAGAGCCTGTGCCAAACCCACTTGTCGTAGTTTGACGTCTAAGGGAACGACTTTCTTTGCTGTATAGAACAGAATCTGCTCTTTGTTGTTTTCATCGTTTTTGTTTCCAACCGTTGGATTGTATACACAAAAGTAGGAAAGCATAGGAGACGTGCGACCCAGTGATGGTGCATCTTTGTTGGCATTGCCCTTCGGCGAATCCTTAGTGGCGGTCGACATTGAGCTGTTCACTCATTCAGTATCTGGACGCATGACGTTTTTTTAAATTGCGGACCCTGAAATCGTCTTCCAAAATAATCTCGTACCTGATCCGCCCTTTGGAGTAGTTGAGCTGCCCTTGTGACAAAACCATGGAGTTTGAAGAATTGAGCAAGATCATAAAGAGCGGTAAAGTTGTGGGTACCAACAGTTCCTCAACCTCACTGGAATTAGCAGATCCTGCTCCATCTTATGAAAACTTTCGCAACACTATATACCATTATCCATCAGTACCACACAGATCATGGACAGATTACCCGAGTGGGCCAGGAATTTCCAAGCGAAGGCGACCAGTTCCTGGAGTATCAAGATTTGTCAACAGTGTCAGGAAGTTACGAAAAGACTCTAGCTCTCGTTTAACGAAACCGTTCGAGGAAGTTATGTCAAGCGAAGACGATGTTTCAGACAGCGACAGAAATTACAAGCTGAGCTCGACGTTCAACGGTAAGTTGAATCGCGACGAATTGCTACTACAGAATATATGGCTTATCGATTTTGTGATATAGATGCCTCCGATATCTCTTTTAATACTGCTTTGATGATGGATGGTCCGCCTAAAGACCAATATGTTCCACTGTCAAAGCCAAAATTTTCTCGATCTTCATCCAAATCATCAATAATTGCTATTCCGGAAACTGAAACACGCGAACAAATATTGCAGCGACCGGACAGACTTCGTGGACTTCGATCGAAATCGCATAATAGTATTAGAGACGGACGTCCACCTCGTATATGGAGAAAGAAGCTGTCCAGCTCTCCAAAGAACGCTGGCTCGGCGCTTGGCATCCAATTCAACAACACCGTAACCGAAGAAGAAAGCATGGGATTCAACCAAGCGCCAGACCAGCATGAAACTATGATCAATATTAGAGCAGCTATGAACAACATGTCAAATATTTTGGGACATCAAACTCCCACGTCGCCGATTGCTGTACAAGAAACTGCTGCCAAACTGTAATGTATAATTTGTATGCTGTGTTGGACGTTTGATATTGTATACTAAAAATCCTTCACTTCAGGCCCAGTGACTATCTCGTTCACGAACTTGTCCAAAGAATTGAGTATCTTCAAGGAAGAATGAGGTTTGAAGAAGATAAAATCCAGAAAAGCAGAGATGAGATCAAATTCTACATTGAAAACCTCCAGACATTAGACGACAAGGTCGAGGTAAGCTGGGCAGAATCAATCTGAGATATTATCAGCAATCCCATCACTAATTTTGCGTTGTCATAGCAACTGAATTCAGGTATTGCTGCAGCAAGGGTGACTTCTATACCCGGTATGGAACAACAACTAGCTGAAACTGGCCAAAGAAATCCCAATTTAAAACGATCAAGAAATGCTCACATCAAGACAGTCAAGAGTATCGACCAGCAAAACAGACGTATGAAAGACTATCCTAACAAACTAATGGAACTGGAAAGGCAAATACAGGCAGCACGACGAAGGGAGACAGCATCCATGCTGATGGACAAATGGGGCACGCCTATTGGTAAGACTGAATATATGTTATATTGAGATTGTATGAGATTTATAACCAACCATTGCAATTTCACAGTGGTAGTGCTTCTTTCTATTCTACTCGCTTTTGCGTTCAATAGCTGATTGCTTAAGAACAGCAATCAATACATTTCACACACCGTGTGATTGTACATATTCATCATACCTTCTCACATATACCAAACAAAGTTTTAACATAGCTCAATTTCAAAGTTAATGAGCATCATCATAAATCATGTTGACGAATACCTTTCCAAAAGGATATTATATAATATACATAGTTACTTTAATCGCTCAGATAAATGATGCTAGATGATGATGATTGCATGTAAAATTATGCATAACTACTGGACCTTCTTCTGGCTTTGTCCGCCTCGCTTGGTGGCTTTCACAGCTTGGTCATAGACGCCGGAAGCTCTCTGCTTTGCAATTTCGCTATACTGATTGGCTAGAACTCTGGCTTGCTCGCTTGACTTTGCAAACTGCGCATCAATCTTTTCTTGGTGCTGCAAATAGAGTCTTGGTACGGAGAAGATCAGAAGAAGTCCGGCACCTACAATCCACTTGGTGGATAGATACTTGGCAACAGTCCAAACAGTGAATGAGGCTCCAAAAAACTTCAAGCTTCGGAAGTTGTCCTCGATAAGAACAATCTTGGTGGCTTCAATCGTAAATGCCTCCACAATATCGACGAGCAAATTGCAGAAATGAATAATCTTGTCACGAGATACCAAGGCTTTTGGTGAAGACTGCATACGGGCTCTGCGTTCATGTGAAAAATTAGTTGGTGAAGCTTTTCCTCAATGCTATTTGCTAGATTAAACATACTTGTGTGGGTTAACGACTTCGTTGGGTCCTTTGCTGCCGACAAAACGCTGGGCTTGCACATGGACATTGACATACACCCAGTTCACGCCAATAATAACAGTTGAGAAAGCCGCAAATATTTGCAAAAGCGAATAAAATTGTGTCAAAATCAGCATGCCCAGTGACAAAACCAATGCAATTCCGCTCTTGACTGGCTTCTCCCACAGAATGATGGACTGGAAACGTGTGTTGATATACTTGGCTGGAGCTGTTTAATGCATATGATGAGATTTTGTACGTATTGATGAGAAAAAAATTGTACTCTGTGGCTTCTTATCGCTTTGAGCGCCTCTGATCGATATATGCTTGACCGAAACAGCCAGTTGCGTTCCGTCCTTACCTTTCTCAAAGTCGACATCCGGGGTTACAAAGACTGGGCTAGAGTCAATAGCATCGCCGGTTTGGTTAGATGTTGAAGGAGGATTTTCGACCTTTGGTTGCTCAGTAACTAGATCCACCGCAGTGATATTCCAGGTAAGTTTCTCAAATACTCATGATCTTCTCGACGCTATTTAGGTAGCCCATAAGTGCTATTACTGCTTACCCGGGAGGTTTTGTTGTGGTGTGCTTTCAGCCATAATAGATGATATGATGAAAAGTGAAAGAAAAGACGTGCTCGAGTTTCCTGGCTATCATACGTCTGAAAATGGTGATAATGTCGTCATGTGCAGTTAGGTCTGCACCCGATCAAATTGTGATGTGTCACAGACTAAAATCACACTCAGTGCACATGAAAGGGTCTGTGCCTAAATCTCACATGAGTACTTTTGATTTTACATGGATACTAACAGGAATCTTGCGCTTATCAACGATCGAACTTGCTCATTTGACATCCCTCTATTCCGCTGTATGACTTAATATATGATAAGAATGGATCTGTAGAAGATAATCCATGATGCCGTTTTTTGATCCATGGTCAACTTTTAATTGAGAGGCTTGTCAGTATCATGAGTGCTCGCTGGTAGATGTATTAAGTATCATTCTATATGGCCAATTGATTTGCGGATGGATGATTCCGTTAAATTCACAGTATTCTAGTCGTTCGAAAACATTCATTCTTTCATGTGTAAACATTCAGCACAAACAAAAATAACGTGTTAAGGAGTGTTCAAATTTCAATTCATTTCCATTTTATTAAGCCGTCTTCAACATAAAAATTCGAATTGCTCGAACAAATAAGCTATGAAAGTGCACTCGACACATGACTACCTCTTAAGATTTCTGTAATCGCTTTTACAGTCTTGTTGATCGCAAAAAGCTTTAGGCATACGCGATTATCAGAATGATCTGCTAACAGCAAACTTTGAGTACCATCAGGTACGTCTATCACTAAATTGTTAGACTGGAATAGTCTACCAATACCAAATGAACAGGGTAGCGCTCGAAGTTCAGCCATTTGTGGTCGAAAAGAGCGGGGAGAGTGAAATTGAAATTTTGCTGTCAAGTCAGGTGATGACGTAGCACTACAGTGTGTTTATCTACAGCCTTCAAGCTCACCCATAAGCTGTCTTTAGATTCCCCGTGCAATTCATCATGCCAATCGGATACTTGCGCCGCATGGCTCATGAGCAGCCAGTCATCCTCTGGTCTGTTGTTATTGGTTCCATTGGTATGTTACTATGATAGTTTTACAACTGTCTTCAGCCCACCTATTTTCGAAATTTCCATATTGACAACTTGCCACACTTTATCATTTCGCTCTTACAGGCCCATTGATGGTCTGGACTGTCCCAAAAGTACGTCGTGAGTACTTTGGCTACAAGCCAGTTGCTCCCCTTCCTACCACATATCCTTGTAAGTACAATGCTCACCACCTAGTTCGCCATCGCAAAGTGGAGACTGACATTTATGCCATTAACAGTGCCAGCTGGACCACGAAACCCACCTTCCGGCTACGAGGACTAAACTAGATGATTTATTACTATAACCGATTGCTGATTGTTCGACAATCACTGTAAACTTTTGCAATTTGCGTCTGCATAGACCAACACCTCGAAAATCAAACAAAAATATATTTGACAAGTACGATCGTTACTTAGAAACTGTTATTGACACCGTTCTACAATGTGAAGGATCGATATAGAATAATTAAAATTGAGAGGAAGCGAAGAACGCATTAGTGGTGTATAAAACTCCTGTTGGCATCGAGATGTGGATACTATTCGCCCCATCTCATGTCCGATTCAATGTACCAACGGTACATGCTTGATTCTAATGACAGCATCATGCTCTTGGAAATACAAGCATAAGTGCATGGTATATCAATTATCTTATGATTCTTGCTGTCGACGAGCTAATTGTTCGATGACGGCCCTGGTGAGCGACGAATTCGCGCGTCCTGTTGGCTTCAGTTGCGGTTGTGGGGTGGGTGATACAGCATCAGATGTGTAAGATTTCTGTTCCGTGGCCATTTCAGTAGTAGATTCTGCTGGTGTGATGAGGTTGACTATTGGTGGAGGTGGGAAGGTTCTGTTGGGCTGATTAAAGTGTATCGCTGCCCATAATGGATTTTGCTGCTCAATCTGAATTATGGTGTCTTCTATGATTTTCATTCTTTGAAACAAAGTAAAGCTGTCTCTAGAGTTGTTCTTGTATACGATATTCAAGTGCTGCTCCAAGTTCTGTAATCGTTCTTCCGCACCTGAGCCCTTGTGCACAGTGGATCCGACACTAACATGATTAGCAGATGTCACTAAAGAACGCGCAAGTGGTCCATCTTCATTATTGACCACGTCGAATTTCATCTGAATGCTGCGATCGATTTCTCTAGCGTCCGTTCGTGCGCAAGTCACATCGGACTCGCCTGTGTCTTTCCTTTTCATAAACTCTGTTCGATTGCTGGCATCGACTTCGCTTTTTTTGGCTTGAATAAAGTTTTCGATTCGCTTTCGAAGATCACTGCTTGTCGCTCGTATTTGAACTTGCTCTGGGCTCATTCTTTTTATTCGATCTTCCATCATATCTTCATCATCTTCATCACTGCGTTTTCGTTTCGTGTTGCTATCCTCAAGGTTACCCTTTTCATTTTCTTTTTCTAAAAGTGGCTCTGATTCAGCTTCGGCTTCAATGATAGAGAGCAAGTCATTGACGAGGCGAACAGTATGGTTTGGAATCGTGGCCTTATTTGCATTTGATAAAATGATTAATTCAGTGTCAAGTGCGCCAGCCGTTTCTTCAAATCCTATGTTCTTGAGAAAGATTTTTAATGCTGCTGCCCAATCAGTAGGTCTATGTGGTTCCAATGCACCGTTGCGATCGTTTGCTGGTTGATCGATTGTGCTCATTTCACTTTGTGGCTCAGCGGTTGTCGACTGCTTATCCGGAGAAGCCATGCCACTGTAAATGATATGTGTATATATGTAATGGAATTGAAGGTGGATAAATTCAAATTGTACAGTAGGATTAGGTTGTCACAAAGAAGCAATTTGCCAGCGATGCAATGATTACAGAATGTCGCGGGCAATAAAGAAGTTTTGCGTTAACGGTCAAAGCTGTCAAATTCGCCTACTGTAGCCACATTTCGACTCCGCGACCTTGTACCTTTTCGAATCATCATGTCCATTGTCACTGTTTTTGTGTCAACCGATGAGAACGTCAATAGCGAAAGACGCTTTGACAAAGGTCTCACCATTCTCGACTTCAAGGTAGGTTGCTAGCATGTTGCGAATTTGGAGGAATCGCTTTCTAATAGAGCAATCAGTATAAACTCGAACCGATCACGGGAATCCCGGCAAGCACCCAAAGCATATCATTGTATAACGGGGAGACATTGATTGGAAGAATAGATGACGATACAAGAATGCTGGGAGCTTATCCTATTGATGACTATATGCGAATTCACGTAAGATATTTAATATTGCCGAGATGGTTATAACATCACCGTTGTTGATGTATGTACGTTTGCGTTCTCTTTTGTGTATTAGGTCATCGATCTGAACCCACATCGCCTGAAAAACCAGTACAATGATACCTCACTAGTCGATAAATTTGAACTTACGGAAGAGGAATACGCCAAACGGACTGGTTGGTGGATATTATGTACACAACCCAGGTAGCCACTATTCTAAATTCGTGATCCTTTTCAGATAGCGTCATGGCATTTAAGCAAAGAAACAAGTTAGGTCGATTTTCCGATGAAGCCTCAGAATCATCACAGGCTTCAGAAAAGGCTCAAGAGGAAGCTTCAAAAGTTATCCATCTCGGTGATAGATGCGAGGTCCAGCTTACCGACGATGCTACCTTGCGAAAGAGGGGCAGCGTTAGATTTATTGGTAAGTTCCTACAAGAAAGGGCGTGATTCAGGTCACATTGTGGAAATATTGTCTTACTTAATATTACTAGGCTCCACCGAGTTCCAACCTGGTATTTGGATAGGTATAGAATATGATGAGCCACTGGGCAAGAACAATGGAACTGTCCAAGGAGTTGAATACTTCAAATGTGGCCCTAATTATGGTGCTTTTGTAAGACCAACCAAAGTCACTGTTGGTGATTTTCCAGAAGAAGATCTTTTCAATACTGATGATGAATTGGAGGAAATGTAATAAAAATATGCACAACATCTGTAGCCAGTATTGTTACTGTTTAATTTCAATGAATTCATATCATTCGCAGTTACCAATTTTAGTCACTATCTGAAGAGGTGTACAAAAGAAAAATCTTCCAGACAGAATGATAGGTTATCGACATTGAACACTTCTCCAGTAAGGATGCTATACAACAGTATGACTACCGACGTGGGTAGAAAATATGACAGGGCGTAAATGGAACAGTAACGGAAAGCTTTATTTTTAACTTGCTATAGATGATCCTTTCATAGAGAATCTTTTAATTTAGCTCTGCGTATTTGAACCAGAAATCCCAAAAATCCTACAACTGGCCGTCTGAAGGCGTTCGAAAGATAGAATATCTGAATTTGCATTGAGAAATGTTGTGTATTCAATTGGCGCGTCACGTCGCGCTTTCCTTTGTATTTTTTTGGGACTGAATACAAAACCAGACGCCAACAACATTTAACCTAATTGCATCGTCACCGTCAAAATGGTGCCTAGTCATGTTGGTCACGAAGCAGATCTGGATGCATCTGCTGTGGTTTGGCAGCAGCATTTCGGCCTGAATGAGCTCCAGCCTCAAGATGAAGGCCAATGGGAAGAGGTACTTTGATCACGATCCCTGCCATTGCTTGTTCGTGTACTAACTATTATCCAAGTTAGAGCAGTGGGTAAAGCAAGTTGCACCTCACTTAGTTCTTCCTGCGTCTCGAGATCCTCGATTTTTGGAGAGCTTGAAGCGCTTAAAGGTGCGATACTTGGAACATACAGCTATCAACTCTGTCGTTAGTGCTTTCGAAGATCAACAACAGCTTTCGTATTCAAGAAAGGGTAAGCTATCTTGAACAATGCTTCATCGCCTTCAGTGGACACTAAATCTTCGTATAGAAAAACAGTTGAAAAAGCAGATGGATCTTTTAAACATTGATAAGGAGCAACTCTCGGCAATTGGACGCTCAGTTTGTAGATCGACAGCCAACATAGCTTGTGCCTTAGATGTCCAAGACCCGACTTTTTCAAAGTAAGTAAAGTTGAAATGACTATGGATCTATAGACTTGATCATTAGTTTCCATTGATTGATAAGCTCTTAGTATACAAGCAGCGTTGGCAAGAATGAACATGGAATGCATGGCACTCAACCTAGAGAAAGATGAGGTCCAGGATCAGCGTATGAGGTTTAAAGAAAAAATTAGTCAGACGAAGCAGATATTTGATGTAATGAGCAGGTCAGTATAGTAAACGGATACTAGTCGTGCTTGAAGCTGAACAGGAGCTAAACCAAGTTATAGAGCATTATCGAGCTTAAATGAGCGTTACGAGACTGTTCATAAGCACGAAATCAGCAACTGGAAGACAGAGATAACTTTGTTGGATCGAAAATCGGAAGAGTATCGTAATCGAGTTACGACGTTACAGGTATAAACGCCATTAAAGTTTCCTTCATTGCTTCTTAACCTATGATTTTAACTGCTTCATCAGGACGAGTATGCGACACAAGGACTGGACGATAACGGTCTCCTCTTTTCCAAGCTTAAAGAATTTCAGCAAGAAGTCGAAACCCTGGAAAAAATAATGGAGGTTAAACAGCAAGAATTGGCTCAATTCCTTGATTTGCCGTTGGTAATTAGTTGAATCTATTGTTGACCAATAATTGATATCTTCATACTAAAATTGTAACAGGATATTAAGATTGCTGCTGGCAAGCTTCGGTCGTTGTATGATACTCTGGTAAGATTTGACATTTGAAGTTATGTAGGTAGATTCATTGTTGCTGAACGATTATCAATCTTATTCAGGACTATTTGAAGAGGCAAAGAGACGAGCTGTTACAAAGTATTGCTGACAGTGTACAATGATCGAACCATATACCCCTCCAATGTTAGACAATCGCTACCAAAAACATACGCAGAGGCAGTAATGTCAAATACCGCCAACTGAACATTCCGTATAGTTAAATCTGGCAGACTCATGTCAGTTCTAGAGATATACACGGACGTAGTCAACACATTTGTAAAAATCACACTACAATACATTTTCAAATTGTGTCTTGGTCAAAGATCCATTAATTCCCCATATTTCCATCCCGCCCTAGCTCCATCTTAAGCTGGGCAAACTCCCATGACGGTAACACATCTACAGTGCTATCCTAATCCTCTTTTTCATGATCGATACAATATGCGTGTAAAGAAAATTTTTATTCGTGGCTATTATGGTAATCATGTCGCTCAATTTACTCCTTGAGCTTCTTGCTACCGCGCAACAAACCGGTTCTGAAAGAGGAAAATGAAATCAATAAATGTAATATGGATTTGACAGAAGATGCAGAAAAAATGATACTAACCTTCTGGCGGCAATCAAACCAACCTTTTGACCAGCGGAAGCATCGCGAGGAATAGTGGAAGCCTTACCAATATGTTGGTGGTTACCACCACCGTGAGGATGGTCAACGGGGTTCATGGCAACACCACGGGTTCTGGGCCAGCTGTTACGCTTAGCCTTGTACTTGTGGAAAGCACGACCAGCCTTGAGCAAAGGCTTGTCAATACGACCACCACCAGCGACAATACCGATGGCAGCACGGGCACCGGAGGAAACGACCTTCTTGGAACCAGAGGGAAGCTTGATACGGGTCTTACCGTCGTCACCGTGACCGATGACGGTGGCATAGTTACCAGAGGTACGGGCAAGCGCACCACGGTCACCATCTCTCTCCTCAACGTTGCAGATGATGGTACCTTCGGGCATGGAGCCGACGGGAAGGACGTTGCCAACGGAGAGGGAAGCCTTCTTTCCGCAGTAGATGAACTGACCGGTGTACATACCTTCAGTGGCAATGAAGATTTGGGTACGGAGACGGTACTTGTATTGGTCACGGAAAACAACCTTGGCGAGGGGAGCACCACGACCGGGGTCGTGGATGATTTCCTTGACGATACCACGAACGTAACCGTTGCGTTCGGCATAGTCGAGGGATCTCAATTTGGCGGCACCCTTACGGTGAGTGGTGTGGGACTTGAAGATTCCTCCAGACTTTCTCTGAGCACGAATGACGCGACCCATTTTTTATATCAAGCTAAGGTTGGTAAAAAGAAGAAAAAATAATAAATGGTTAGCTATAACGTTCAATGGTGAAAATGATCTAGTACAGCTGTGTAATTTCGATAATGGCACAGGACGCTTTTGTTTTCCGGAATTTGGATAATGCTGTCGTAACTACTGATGCTATTGGACAATTCAGAATTTCATTTCGTTTGCTTTCTTAAAAGTTGATTGCTGAGTGACAGTGTCGTTGAATTTTGGAGATTGTTGCGAATGCCGATAACAATCTCAAGTAGCAAACATCAATTTTTTCCGTAATTATCGTATCCATCCATTCGTCTGCGCATCCATCGATGGGTGACCTTCCTATTGACTATCCTACATGACGGATGGCATATCGATACTTACAGATTGGGGAAGAGGACCTTTACAAAATTGCAGACAGCGGCCATTTTCATGGCCATCCCTGAGCCACGTGACCTTGAAATCTAATGTTGGCGGCCAGCGAAAAGTGGGATGAGCAGAGACCGTTCGCTTTGCTCTCGGAAGCTGTGTTACTGAGCATAGCGATGACTACTTGTTGCTTATATAACTACTTGTGCCTATATGAAATTCATCAGTAAAGTGAGATTCAATTCACTCTAACATAAGATAATTTGAATAGAACTTTATATAAGCTCTAATAAAGTGTACAATTGTCGAAAATTCTCGATAAAATATGATATCAACAAAGACAAGGATTCGAATTGCTGTACTAACCTAACATCTTTAATTACTGCAGTTCATTATTCCATCTTTTGCAAGAATAAAAAAATGCTTCTGCTGCTTTGGTCGCTTAAAAAGAGATTTTAAAATTTGTCTTCCAAAAGCCAATTACACTCTGGCAGACATTTTTGTTTCAAGAAAATGGCACCTACTTGAGAGATGGATACCTGTAATCGTTAATGTACACTTCTGGAATCTCTCCAATTCATACAATTTGATGTTACCCAGCTTTATCGAACATCAAAGAACATCGTTGAAGTTGTCTATCTATCAGAACACGACCATGAGAAAATTACCGCCGTGGGGAGAACCTGTTTATGAGTCTGTATGACTCTCGGGCGTCTACGGATGGTATGCAAGCCTACGGTTCGAACCTGTTAAAGGTTTATTCCTCCGGAGCCTACGATGTCTTGCAGTCAATTTAATTGATGTCTGTGAGAATATCTTGATTTACAACTGTAAGGGTTTGAAAGCACAGTCGTATTTTCCCAAAGGCTTTTCACTATGCATGTCTCAACGCTGGCGCCAACTCACAGATTAAAGGGTACAGGGTACATTTGGTCAATAATTCCGTAAAATCGTAAGTTTTTTGCAAACTCGTTTGATGAGAGCTGAGGTGAGCTACTGATGCATGAATGCTTGCGCCGGCGTCTTCCCTTAACAATCATCTTCAATGCGGTTTGTGACTAGTGTTTTCGCCACCTTGGAATCAGGCCAAGGTTTTGTTTCTTGCAGGAGTTCGAAACCATATTCACAGAAACTTTTATAAAGCATTTATACAGGGAAGGAAGAAGAAATTTGTGGGAGCATTTACAAAAATGAAGCGAATGAAAGTTTCTACAAAAAGGGATGTGCAATAAAATATCAAGATGCAGAGTTTGTTATTCTTTTTAATTTTTTTGGGGAGGGTGAAGAGAAAGGAATCGATTAGGGAAAAAGTTTTTGGAGTATGTACATTATTGGAACCTCAGTGTCTTTTAGCTGGCGCCTTTGGCTTGTGATATACGTGGCACTGCAAAGGAAGAGGTTGAGAACCAAATTGAAATACCAGTCAGGTATCAATACAAGCCTTACCTTGTGAGCGTGGCGGTACCACAGCACGGTATTCTTTCTCTTCACATTACTGACGGGCACCCACTGGTGACATTGATGACAAAGTCCTTCTTTTACATCCTGGTCGACCCAACGAGTTTCTATAGGTTCGGTAAACTCTTTACCTGAGACTGAGGAAATACCATGGAAAAACTGTTTATGATACCTTTTGTGAATGGAAAATATTGGTGTTAGAATTGTGTTGTAAGTGGTATACGTCGAAAATGAAAAGAAAAAGCTTACCAGAATGCACTGTTTTTGAGCTGAAGCCACTTGCCGGGTGTACAAGTGTCGCATAAACCTTCCTTTGCCTGACCGTTGTAACGTACCCACTTTGGAGTATACTGGTCTCCAGCATATCTAAGCTTTTGTTGGCGTGGTCGAGCTTCTGGATCTGTAAGGGCAGCTTCTACATCTTTTGGTGCCATATCTGGCCAGTTATCACTGTCGACTTCCGCATTCATGTCATCAGCGATACCTTCGCTTGCTGGAGATTTTGCACGCGCCTTCTTGGGCTTGGGTGCTTTTTCGTCCGGAGTATTAGGTACGAGTGGGTGATGTGGAGTTTGGGATCCTCGATCATTGTAGATATATCCAAGTTCGAACTTCGAATCTGCCGGTGTAGCTGAGCGCTTCATGTTATTCATATCGGCGTTTGGAAGCATCACATCTTGTGAGCTGTCAACACTTGGAGACGGCTGGGACAAAAAGGAAGTTGTAGGACCAGATGCTTGCTCAAAAGAAACACTAGGCATCCAACTTAGTCGTGTTCCATCATCGGAAGTGAACGTGAAAACAGTTTGGACAGGAGTTGATTCTTGCCGAGATTGTGGCGGCTCCCTAGTGACAGGTGTAAAAGCACTAGTGGTCTGATCACTCGTACCACCAGCCATCTGTAAAAGGGTAGCTCTATCGACTGCGGGCTGATTATTACGCCAGGTAGTACTCACGTCGTAGGAGTGTCTTCTCATTAAGTCGATGGTAGGTTCATCGCTCATGTAAGGGTTCGTTGACAAAGGGCGCCATGGGTCATTTGGCATTTGAGTTTGTGGAGTCGGCACTCGAGATGTTGGTTGTTTGTAGCCATTATCGGGAGTAACGTCAGAAGCACGCTGATCAGTTGGTAGAGGCGGTGGAGTAGAGAAGCCGTCGTTCCAAGAAGTAACTAGCGGCAGATTAATTAGATAAGGAACGTTGCAAAAACTAACCAGTATTGTGTCGATCAATACCTTTATTGCCAAAAATATCTTTGTCGCTTGGAGTTCGACTCAAAAAAGCGGGTGAACGGGTGAAGTTTGCGAGTAGCATAGCGGCTTCAATGGAGTTTCGTGGCTCATTAAAGTTCGGTGGTTGTTCATCATATCCTAAGGTTGATTCTAGAGCAGCAGGACTACTTTTGCGTTTCTCGTATTTGGGTAAAAGGTGTAAGGCAGAGTTGACGATGGGTGAATTGGTACTCTCTGCTGGGGGGTATGAGGTTGATTGTGGCGTCAAGTCTGCGCTAGGTGTATTGCTCGCCACTTTTTGATCTTCGTACAGGGAAACATAGTCTGGAAACGCAGAAGGAGTGAACATCCCGGCCATGCTTGAAGGAGTGAGCAACGGAGAGGACCCAGAGTTTTCTGCTTTGATGCTATTGTCGTCAGTATTTCGAGCGACGTTGATATTGGAAGTAGAAGGCGGATATGTCAATAGCGACGCTTGGATCTCCATGGAAAGAGAGAAGAGAAAGACTGTCCAATTGAACGGTGTGAAATACAAACAAAAAAGGCGAATGAAAGGCAAGAAAAAAAAATTAATCACGGGTCATGGCTGAAGAACTTGGGTACAGCTTTTTTGGTTCCAATACCCTAGCTTGTTCCATATCTTCGTCCTAGCCAACCAAAACTCGAGATATGAGCAATCCCAACAGTCGGATTCTGCCTAATGAATATCGCTATGAGGCAAGCGTGCATACGCATTTAATAACCGGTATACTCTGGTCTGTGCTAACAGGTTTCCTTTCATTCATCCTTTTTAACAGCCCTTCGGGATGAATAAAATCAGCTACCTACCCCGGTTTCGTTCAAAACTTACAGTCTGAAAGATGTTTGGCGTTTTCAGATCAGAAAGCGTAGATATACTTTTGTTTATCCACTTTCCTTTCTTCTTCCCATTTCCCTTCAAATAATTTCTGCTGTAGCTTATCATTTTCTTGTAACATGCGCCGAAAACAGGTCAACATGCAATATCTTCCGACACGTATTGATCCGGATCCCGTAATTCAACGACCTAGCATTACCGACAGCTTACAAGAAATTTCACATTTTCTGGCAACAGAAACTACAACTAACACTTTGACGAACACGAGTACGAAAGACCTTCCATGCAGTCATCACGATTCGAATGATGGTGAGTGCTAGCATGATGTTTAGAAATGGATGTTTGTTTGAGAATTTTATTTCTGAAAAATTTCCACAGCAAATAGTGAATTGGAAGAGAAAACGGATGAGGTATCTGGGACTGAAAAGGTAGGAAAAACTGAAACATACCTGTCGACGGTGAAACTGAATGTCTAAATCAATAGAAACCATCAAGTAGAAGTCAGATACACAACAAATTGTGAAGGAAATGTTGGATTGGAAGCACAAATACCATGCTCTAGAGAATGATTCGAAGAAGCAAGCCGCACATGCGGAAGGTACAAAATTCATATGCTACCCTCCTACCTTCATCATCTATTTTACTGATGTCATTATTCGCTAGAAAATGTGAAGCGGTTGCAAGAAGGCTTTCTTTTGGAACTGACTGCCTCTGTAGAGGTACACAAAGCCAAAATTGAGGAAATCTCCGAAGAGTTACAACGATTGTTATCAGAAAATGAAGCGTTTAGAGCCCAGCTCTCATATCATAATATAGAGCCAGGTAAGATGGTTTCACCCCATTGCAACGCATGATATAACAAACTAACAATTTGTATAGCGACAATTCCGATTGATACACCTGAGTTTAGGGAATATGGTGCGACCGCCGAAGAAATGAAGTACATCAAGGTCTGTTTTATAAAGAACAGTGCTGGAGATCGGACAACCATTGGTGACGATTACTAACAAGTGCAATTATTACAGGATGCTCATCAGTATGCTATATCTTCAGCGAGCGAGACAACGGAGCATACGGAAAATCTAAAGTCCAATATTGAAGTGAGTTTGCTAACTCAAGCCAGAGTGTTTATGGTGGCATTTGATATTAGTGATATGAAACTGACGGAAATCGCGTTCGTAGAATACAATTCAGGTGGTAGAGTACGAGCTCAACCTACTAAAAGTTGGGTACTTGGTGCCTAGAGACGAACTTATTCATCTGGCTAAGGACCACCATGAACGCAGTGCTGGTCAGGTTGCAAAGGATACCTTAATGAAAGCGATACCTGGCCTCTTCGCTAGGAAAGGCCATGAACGCCGCAAGCACAAAACCATGTCACGTTCTGACAGTATCGACAGTGCTTCCATCAGAAGTGTTGATACGACATACACCACATCCAGCAGAACAACTGTAGATACCCGAATATCACTAAGAGAGAGTCGTCGAAATACGTTAGAATACGACGAAAATGCAAGAATACCCAAGTCTGCCACGACTAATAGTGGATTGCGTGCACTTTTAACACACAACTACTTAGATAGAGGATTGGATGTCGATGACGATGAATCATCCAAGGGCGCAGATGATGTAATGCCATTATCACCTTCAACCAGTATCTCTCTGTCGCAACCACCATACGTCCTGAGATCCGGCGCAGAGGCTCCAAATGTGAAGCAAGGAGGTCTTGGGTGGACAAAGAGGAAACGCGTCGTAGTGCCTACAGATGCATTACCGCCGTCGCTGTCGGCATCGCAGAGTTGTCCCTCTCATTTACACCGATAATACGATGCATCAATTTACCATAATTTATTAGCAAAGTTCCTATTATTTTATCAAGTGTTTCCTGTTCATCACAGCCGTCGTTCACAGCAGACAATCGTGTCAAATAGAAATATCATTTCACTTTCAGAATGTAGCTTCAAGTGATTGCAGCTCGAAATAGCATAAGAAATTCAATAATCAACAAAAGCAGTAACGGTGAGAAGGATGCTATACATTCTGTTGATAAATATGGCTTTCATCTTACGCATAAGTTCTACACTTGACACAGTATTTCCATTTGCACAGCGGCGTGTAACTGTCAATTTATGCGAAAAAAATAAGTTCATTCGTAATTACTCTCTCTAGGTTGCCATAGGACAACCGTTCACCTGCTTCTAACGGCAAAGCATATTTGACAAAATAAAATATTGTCCTCTAATAGATTAACAACCAACTGGATGTTGGAAGGCTTCCTCACAACGATAAATGTGGCTTGTAAATTTTCACGATTAATTTATTTAATATTATGCTCTTTGCAGTTCCCCAACTTCCATTGAAAAAATGCTATAGGTCTATATGCTCTGGCACATACTATACAGGCATCTATTTGTGACACACATACCTACATCATAACTGCAACTTTGAATGCTTACACCTTCAATGTCCTAAGATGAACGATATGTTAGCAAAAAGGTGCTTTCGGGTCTAAAGTCTGATCATAGTCTGATGCTGCAAGAGGTTTCAAAACTCATAGATCTTGGTGATAATAAGAAGATCCTCATTTAAGAATCAGGAGCGAAGGGTATAATCATAGTGAAACACCTCTTGCAAACAGGAGACCGATGCAAACTACCAAATCTACTTACATTTGATGACAGCCTCTCTGAACCTCGGTATAGCAATCCTATAAAAACACAAATGGAGGGTCGTTAGCACTCTGTCTCTACACAAATGCAGTTGGAGCATTGAAAAAAGCGCGATTGTATATCAGGAAAAAGTTGGTCACAAGTCGATTCTGCCCGCATAATGCACCGGCGAAAGTGCGCGTAACAGATCATTCGAACGCAAATTACAAACATCATATAACAGACATGCTTAAAAGCACGAAGATATTTCAAAAATAATTACCTTTTGTTTTGAAAGAAGGGTAAAGGGAAAAGGTAATGCTATGACAGCCGCTTTTATCAGCTTCTCACGAAAAAATTTTCGACATACCAAACCCCGACGGAAAAGTGACTCATTTTTTTCGCGTGTGCCAGTGGTTTGAAAGGATATCCAACTATCTACAAAATTTCGAGTTATGATGAAAACGCAGTAAACGTCAAATTGTCCTCATAAATCCTCAACACTGATCGCTTGACCAGTGAAACTGTGCCAAGTAAAAAGAGCCCATTTGCAAGGTTTGAGTGGCTTAGTCATCAGGTGATGATTACGTCATACTAGAATTCAAGAAGAAAACCAATTTCCCAGCTCCCATCCTCTTCCCTCCTTCAATTCCTATCCATCCATTCATCCATCCACCCATCTTCCAGCACGACAGTACGCGCATCCACCTTGCGTTATCAGTGTTTTGAAAGAATCTGGATTAAAAACACGTCAATTCGACCGTATCTTTCATCCATTTGAATTTTCGGCCGTTCATCCTTCGTGGGTACTGATATTTCACTTTCATCTGCTTAGTAGAGTCCTTGTGTGACTCTGCCAACTCAACATTCTAAACCGCAATTCTAATTTTATTTTGCATCTCCCATTTTCTCATCTTGTTGTTTTTTGCTTTTTAATCCTTCCAATTTCGCATCTACACGCGCGACTTTAACTGAATCTCTTATACGCGCTACCTGCCATCCTTTACACCACCAATTTCCGCTGTTACATCACCGTAGATTTTCTACCTATTAATAAGAGGAACTGAAATTTCACGCTTCTACCGCGTCTGTACAATACCGATCTTCTCACATCAACGAGTTTTATAATGGCAAACGGCTTGGAGGTTAATCCAACTTTGGAGCAAGTTCTCAGCGATCAGAATGGGTATGTATACCCCCTCCAATCTGTTTGTTTGACCTCTTTGTCAATAGTGAACAATCTCGAACAACTGTACACACGAGAATCGTGGCCAATTGTGGATTTTCCGTGAATGTTACAGCTTCCAAAGAGATTTCGTTTGCAAGCGGTTTTATGATATGGCCAAACTGTGTGTTATTTATGTTCAGTTTTGCTAACTGTTTTCTTTGTTTGTTTTTTTCTCTTTACTTCACTTGATGACTACTATCGCTTGTAGCCAAGAGAAGGCCTTTGCCACAGACAGTACACCGACCAGTGTCAAGGGAGAAGAAGGTGATTCCCTGTTTTCCACTGAAACTGGTGCTGCCAAGCCCATTGCAGAACCCGTGAAACAAGAAAACAGTATGCCTACGCCGCCACCGACCACAAATGGCCACATCGGACCTCAGGATGCAGCTACTGCCATTGTGTCACCATCATCACAGACCGTTTCACATATCACTGAGGAGACTTCTGGTCCTGAAGTTGCGGCCGCGGAGACAGTACAGACCCAACCTAATGATCAACAACCAGTTGAATCGACTTCCGAAAGTATGAAGGAAGAGCCAGAGACGCAGCGACCATCTGCTCCAGAAGCTTTTGCTGAGATTACTCCTACAGCGGCAACCCCTAGTACCTTACCGCAGGCTCAATCTCCAACAGCTACGAAGAAACAGGTAGGTACAAGAGTTTTCAAATTGCACTTGGTAATGTGAACTCACACGCCCATTTGTTATTTCTAGGCGTCTCGAACTGCATCCCCAGCTGCCTTCTCTTCGTCCCCAGCTCCTCTCCGTCACACCAACATGACAAAGGATCAGCTAAAATATAGTGGGGCCATTATGAGAAACTTGAAAAAACACCGTGATGTTGGACCATTCCTTCATCCAGTCGATACTGTAAAGCTCAACATACCCCATTATAACGAAATAATTACGCAGCCGATGGATTTGACAACAGTCGACCGAAAGTTGAACGCTTGCGAATACGAAAATGTGGAAGACTTTGTATACGATGTTCGTCTTGTTTTCAACAATTGTTACAAGTTTAACGGTCCGGAGTCTATGATATCTATGTTGTGCCAAAATGTTGAATCTGCTTTCGAGAAGGGTCTCAGACAAATGCCGCCTTCAAAAGAGGTAAGTTTCCATTCTTATAAAGTCTATAAGCATCCATGGGGCATGTGAACTCATGTTGCTATTTTCACCTCGTGTAGCCTACACCACCTAGAATATCTCCTGTGTCCTACGATGGAGATGGTAAACGTAAGAAAGCCCCAGCTCGAAAGACATCTACACCACCGCCTACTATCCGACGCATATCTGAAGATGGTCGACCAAGACGAGAAATTCATCCGCCGCCATCAAAAGATTATCCTGAGCCAATGACCGCTTTCAAACGAAACCCTCGCAAAAATGATATACAGATGAAGTTTTGTATGCAGACCTTGCGCGAGCTGAAAAAGTCAAAGTATAAGGATATCAACTTCCCATTCCTTCAGCCTGTGGATTACGTTGCTCTCAATATTCCTGACTATCCCAAAATAATCAAGCACCCTATGGACCTCTCTACTATCGAGAAGAAACTTAACGAAGGGGATTATACTACCCCTGAAGAATTTGAAGCTGATATACGCCTCATGTTCAACAATTGTTACACCTATAATCCTCCTGCACTACCTGTACACAACATGGGTAAGCAATTGGAGAAGGTCTTTGATGAAAAGTGGAAGGACAAGCCAGCCCCACCGGTTGCCGAACCAGAATTGTACATAGCCTCAGAGGATGAGGAAGTGGAGTATGATAGTGATGGTATGTATACAAGCAATGCTCAGGACATGCATTCATTGTTATTTAACATGCTATTTTTCCGCAGACCCGCGTGATGATCAAATTGCAGAATTGGAGCGACATTTGGCCATCGTTTCCCAGCAACTTGCGTCTATGAAATCTTCAAAGAAGCGAAAGGCTGAACGACAGATGTCTCGATCAAGTTCTTCAAAGATGACCAAGCCCGCTGTTGGAACAAAGGAAAAGTCTTCTTCAAAGTATTCACGACCCTCAAAATCGTCTGGTGAGAAGCGAAAGAGGCCTGTCAAGAGCAAGTCAGAAGACGACCTTTTGCCAGAGTTCACTTTCGAGCAAAAGAAGGATTTGAGTGAAAGCATTAATAACTTGGATGGCAATCAACTCAACACGGTGGTTCAAATTATTCAAAGTTCAATGCCTAACCTCGATGGGGTATGTTTTCGCAATTTTTTTGAATGCTCTGAATACTCATATGGATATTGTGTATTTACCAATTTTCCCTTTTTTTTATAAAATTTATAGCAAGGACAAGAAGAAATCGAGCTAGATATTGATTCTTTGGATCGAAGAACGCTCCACCGGTTGCATGAATTTGTTACTGGCCACAGCCTTGTTCAATCTCCACAACGAAAGAAGCAAACGGCAAAGAAGCCACGCATGCAATATTCCGAGGAGGATGCCGATCGCAAGATACTAGAACTTGAGAAGACTCTTCAAAAGTTCAACGCAAAGCCTGAAGAGTTTGGTATGAGTCATTCTTCGTTTTTTACATTACCGTTTGCAATCGTACTCACTCGTTGTTGTTGCGCAGGTCACGACTCGTCAAGCAATAGTGATAGCTCGTCATCTGGATCCGATTCTGATGACTCTGGCAGCAGCAGTGATTAAAGCCAAAATGTAGATACCAACTTCAACCCGTTTCCTACTCCTTTTCATCCGGGATGACCGCTGAAAAGAAAGAGTAAAAATACAAAAAGTCAATGAAAAAATTTCACAAAAAATATGAAAAATAGTTAAAAGGGAACAGATGCCATCGCCGGTAACAAGATGATTCCCGTCTCAACCTGGATCGCATTAGGTCTACCAATAATGATCTCTGCTCATTTCGTCTTTCTCGCTGCTCTCGGCACTTGTTTAAAGAATCGTGACGGCTTCTATTCTTATTTCCTATGACCTTGAGTGTGTACCATATCTCCTTCGTTATCGTTATTCTTCTTCCATTTGTGCGTGTTGACTATACTCTTAGTAAAGAAAGATAATAGCTTGAATACATACTGTAGGTGGGACTGCTAAGCATGAAACCATCGAACATTTGGAAATTTGATTGTGCTTCTTTGTAAGCAGTAATTGTGCATCAATTACTGTAGAGCTTGGCAAATTTAAGTGTCCGCTGTCGCCATTCACTTTATTACACTTGCACATCCATGTCCAGCGTACAATTGCATCACAGCGACCATCCTGTGAGTATTAAGCCAGTCAATACAGGAGCCGAAATATCGCTTGTAGACTATTTGGCCAAAAAGTGTCCATCGCTCGTTGGCCCCAACGCATTCTTTCGACCAACCCTATTCCTTCCCAATGGTCACTTGCAAACTTTTTGGGCAGCCTACTATAACGCAACTGAAACTCACAACAAGGTAGAATACGAAAGGTATGTATAATAAATAGTCATAGACTCCCAAAGTGTCTACTTATGACATTGCTGACATCCACCATGTCATAGGCAACATGTCGCCACTGAAGACGGAGGTACATTCACTCTCGACTGGGCACCACCATTCAGCGAAATGCCTGTCGACAACACTCCTACACTTGTAGTGCTGCACGGGTTGACCGGTGGAAGTCATGAATCCTATATTCGAAGCTTACTGGCTGTTGTAAGTGACTCTTTCTTTTACCTCTGACCAATGTAACATTTGCTAACCGAAACGTGTAGGTTACCAAAGCACCATTCAACTATCGGGCAGTTGTCTTCAATGCTCGTGGATGTGCTAACTCTGAGCTTAAAACACCTAGATTGTTCAATGGTGCAAGGACCGATGATTTACGTACGGCCTTGATCGCCGTTCAAGAAAAGCTTGGTACCTCAACGCCCCTTGTTGGTATTGGATTTTCGCTTGGTTCAAATATTCTTGTCAAGGTAAGTGTTTTCTTTCCAGGTGTGTGGAAAGATATAAGATATTTAGTTTTTTTTTTTTGTTTGATAGTATTTGGGCGAAGAAGGAGATAAGACGCCACTGATTGCTGGTGTGTCTGTTGGCAATCCCTTTGACTTTTTAAAGTAGGTATCATGATTTTCTTTGAGCGATTGATGGTCTTCTTGCACAAACTTTTTTGCTCACGGCATACGTTTATTAGCTCGAGCATGCACTTGGAAAGATCTTGGTTCCGCAAGACAATCTATTCTGGAACTATGGCAGGCAATCTCAAACGAGCATTCAATCGGTACGTTTCTTTGTAATTATTCGCCCAACGTGACGGTTCATATACTCATGGTGTACCTCAGCCATGCTACAATGCTATCCAAGGATCCATCAGTGGATGCAGAAAAGGTCCAAAATGCCCAAACTATTCGAGAATTCGATGACCTTGTTACCCGTCCAATGGGCGGCTATGATACCGTTAATGACTACTATCGGGACGCCAGCTCCAGTGTGAAAGTTAAAAAAGTGCGCGTCCCATTACTATGCTTCAATGCCATGGATGACCCTATCTCACCTGCAGAATCTATACCATACGATGAAATTAAAATCAACCCCAACGTCGTCCTAGCCACCACTCAGCACGGTGGACATCTTGGTTGGTTTGAAGGAAATTGGTCACCTACAAGATGGATTGTCAAGCCTCTCACAGAATTTATTGTTGCCATGTTTGAAGCCTACGATGAGCGTGAAGCAGCTAGAGAGAATCAGCTCACACCTCAGGCGGTCGATGATGCTGTTTATGCCGCCCAAGCCCTAGAATGAACACATTTTTAGATCAAGTATCATCATCATATATAGACTTGGTTGTTTTTTATGTTATATTATCTCAGTCTAGCGTTGCATACATATCCCACATCTCTACTTATCATTTAGAATTCACTGCCCAAATGCGCGCGCCTGCATTTAGGTATATAAATTTTGTTTCATTTTCACAAATACCTCAACTGTGTCCATTTTCCTGGGAGGCAAACATAAGATTGCGGCACCAAAGACCGTTGAGCATATGTTAATGCCTTATCAGTGCCAAAACGTTATAGATTCTCAATACTGAAGTCAAAAAATTTATTTCATCATGCAATTTATATTCACATCTACAACATATGCTGTTGCACTATATGTACAACTATTCGTTAACACCAACCATCATGCCAATCATCGTAAAATGGGCTTTGGGTAAAGATCAACAAAGATAGTCAAAGAAAAGAGGAGAGTTGCCCACCCATTCAGTTTTCTAGTTTTTGGTTTTTTTTGTCAAGTGGTGACGAGATGGTGCTAGGTTTGATTCTGTTGGGGGGCAATGGAACAACTAGGATCATAGTGTCTAAACATCAGTGTCTAAAATTTTTGAAAAGCACTTGCCTAGAGAGGGTAGAATATGGGCTGTTCATCTTGATAGGATGTATTTTGACTTGGCGTCATATCTGCAAAGAAACCAACATATCACAACTAGGATCGAATGTTCTTTGAAAGAGGAAGAACAGCTGTGGAAGTAAAATGAAAGAAACTCGCCTTGTGATGGTTGCGTAGCCGATGTCAACGCTGCTGAGGATGATGGTAAGCCCATCAAAAACTGTAGAAAGGAGTTGTCCACTGCGTTCGAGTTCTCCGATGATACACTAAGAGAATCACTGCTATCTTCTGTCATAGACAATACCGGTGAACATGGGAGTTGACGGGAAGCTAGATAAGAAAAATGAGCGTTCAGTCAGCGAAGATGGATGGCGTAAAAACAAAAATGGCGAAAGTATGCGCACCATATTGTACAACTTGTTCCTTCTGAGTGGTATTCATTGACTTGATCTTCCTTCGCAAGTTATGGTTCTCGGTTATCACAGTAAGTAATAGTTGCCGCAGCTTGTCTGATTCTTCCTTAGTATCATCCAATTGCTGGCTTGTAGCCCTATTGCTATCTTGAAGCTCACATATAATGGTTTCAAGTTTCTCGATGGTACACTCCAACGTTTTAGTGTACTGAGACCTTCGCTCTCGGAAAGCTGCCTGCGCTAATCGATTACGGTCCTTGCGTTGTTCGTTGGAGAACAGACGATGGCGACCACCTTGTTTGCGTTTGGGTTCTGGGGACGACGGGATGTCGTCATAGGGCTCTGGAGAGGTACGTCGAATAGGAGACATTTTGTATTTTCAACACAGGTTTTAACAAAGGTAAGAGTAAAAGAGAGAAGGATGAAAGTTTGTAATGATCCGTTACAAGAGTATTTGTAGATGAAGATGACTCCAGTAATCAGGTTCCCTCACCATTCAAGTCCGACAACGGTAACTCCTTATCTCGTTGAGATACGAACATTTGTGTCACTATCTCCACAACACTTGCGAGATATGATAACAGCCTGTTGAAATTCCGAGAACCAAAAAACATAAACAATGGATAGTAGTGTGCTCCATACTGCAGCCTATTACGACACTATTAGACAAATTTCGATCTAACGGGTGATATTATAGAGACTTACTTTACGAAGCTTTAAATTTTGCCAGAACCTATGCAGGATGAGAGTTATAAAGATTCAACCACACCTGCTGCTGTTACCGGAACTTCTACCGCTGTACATGTTGAACTTACACACGCGTCAAATTCCGTGGACAACTAAAGCTACTAAACTGCCATGTCCCCTACCTCGGAATACGAATTCATTTAATCTACATAGATCACGTTTTAGAAATTGTGAAGGCAATATTGAAAGCATCCAAGCTAGCAATTTAGTAATTATTTAGGTGCCTATGCGCATATACGTTTATAAGTCAGTGCGAGCATTGCAAAAGTGCATTGGCGAGACTACACACCCAATATCAGAGGTAGCAAGGTATAACCTTACTCCGTTTGATTTCTCAATTGCACCAATGGGAATTGACAAGCCATTTCTCTGTTATATGCTTTGGATACGTAGGAATGTAATTCCATCCAATTCACTTCTTGCCATCCAATCTGTATTCCAGTCGGACACTTTTTCTGTAGCAGCCTCTACTTGAACGAGTGAAATTGTAGAAATTAAAGCCTCTCTGGCTAAAATCCTACAGCACAACACATCGTGAGGTGGAGTGTAACGAATATAAACTCCCGTACAATCGGATGCAGTTCCGTTCCTCATAAATTGGTAACACAGTAAGATGAGAGGTAGTTTACGCTTTATACATTAATTTTATTTTTTATGTTACAAGAACAAGAAGTGAATATATACTGAAGGGTTGATAAGAAAGTAAGTTGCACAGACGTGATGCCTTGACTGGAGATTATCAGTTGTGTAAACGCAATTGATAAATCTTAAATAGCGTTTAGACATGTAAAGTTGTATAGGTCAAGCATGAGCATCCAGGAACGAATATGCTGCCAGAGTGTGTCATTTGCCGAGCAATCAGGAATGCGTGAAGCATGTACATCATAGAATGGATGGAAGTAGGCCGAAGCGATGGTATCAATTGGCTTCCTCAACCTTATCGACATGTTGCTCATGCTTTTCATCGATGCTATCTGCTTCTGATGACATTGAGCTGTCATCCACGTTGATGACTGGGCCATGGAACCATTTTCGTGCATCAATCACAAACCAGAGACCAGCTCCAAGCACGATGATTCCTATGACCACCACAGCATAGTTCATGGTAAGAGGGGTAACCGGAAGTGCAAAAGGACTAGTAGTGAGAAGATAAAAAGTCAGTTCAACGTCTGCCATTTATAATTTGTTCATGGTCGTGATACTTACAATAAGAAAATCACGCTGATAAAAGTGACCCATAAGCAAGCCACGGTACCAATGGGAACGGCCCATCTTCCAAGGCTGAATGAGCCAGGTACAAACGTTTTTCGGCCAATGGTGATTCGGCAAAAGATTGGAATAGAATAAGAGATATAGAGGCCAATGGAAGCGACGTTGAAAACGGCATTCAGTGCAGACAAATTGATGAATCCGAGACAACCTAAGGCTGCAGAGCAGGTGACTAACGCCCAAACAGCATTAATAGGAGTATGGGTATATGTGTTGATTTTTTTCCAATATTTGCTGAAAGGAAGAGCATTGTCACGAGCAAAGGCAAAGATGACTCTCGAAGCAGCAACGACTGTGGCAGAACCAGCTGTAACGAACAAATATAAGAAAACTTGCATTTTTTTTTTTGGGAAATTTAGAAACGTAACTTACTGAAAAATTGAACCAGCATAACGCAAAACCAAAGAACGAGAGTGGCTGACTTTCCGCAGTTGACATAGAGGATTTGAGCCATGGGCATACCAGTTGCAGAGGCGAGGGCATCATCAATGCTTGGAACAGTAAAAGCTATGGCCAAAATCAGTACCCATCCTGTAATAGCAACGCTGCTGACAGATTGAACAATGGCTCTTGGTGCCGCTGTAGAAGCGTTTTTACATTCTTCTGAAAGATGAGCGGCGCAATCGTACCCAGTCAAAGTCCACATAACATCAATGAGACCTAGCAGGAAGGCCATGCCAGCTGGCCATCCAACTGTGTCAGCATCGAAGTGGGTAAATACCCATTCTGCAGAGTTCCTCTGTGGCGCCATAACGAAAAGGCAGACGATCACAACCAGCGTGCTTGCCATGTTGAAATAGACATATACTTTGTTGACGCGTGCAAGCCATCGAGTGGGTAGACTACCCATCAAGCCGTGTAGAAACAAGATTGCAGCATAGATACCGTAGGTATGGGCGAAAGTCGGGGAATAGGTAAAGTCGGTTGCGATAGCCACTTCAGCAACTATCATGGTGGAAAGTGTATAATCGATAGACGCTACGAGAGCCATATTGCCAATGATGTTGAACCAACCTGTCATCCAAGTGACAATAGGTGTCCATTTGCCGTTATTATGATGCTGAGATAGCCGTGCAGCGAAAAAATAAAGTCCTCCAGAGGATGGCCAAGCACTGACAAGTTCAGCCATGCAAAGCGCGACACACATTACCATACATGAGCCTAGAATCCAGCCGTATACCATGGCAACTTTGATAACGAAAATGATTTAGAACCTTAAAACAAAGAGATGGTGTAACCAACCATAAAAAACTTTTTTTTAGAGCCTTACCTGGACCTCCGGAAAGCATGGGGAAATTGATTGTTGAAGATACAGAGGCCAAGACGCCCATAATAGAGAATGAAAAACAAAATATGGAAACGGCATTGAACTCTCGTTTGAATTCCTATGAACTTTGAGATTAGACAAGATAATATGCGAATAATTCCAACAGGATATTGAACATTACCTGCTTATAACCCATGGATCGCAACTGCTTTGCGTCCTCATCGAAGGCATCAACGTTTCCTTGTTCAAAATCTTTCATGTTTGTTGAATGTTTGAAAGGGTTTTTTGTTTGGCTGGTGCAAGGATCGATGAAAGAGATGTGACAGATGGTGAAAAACTGGGGGATAGCAAAGAATGTGTGGTCTATTATATTCGAGAAAGTCGAGATAAAGGATGATCTTTTTTAGAGTAATGAAAAGTGATGCTGTCAATGACAGATAACATTCAAAGTTATGCAAAGTTGAAGTGAAAAGCCTATGGTGTTGAACAAAGCGTTATCAGCTATAAATCATAACGTAAAAAATTGAAAGAAGCACAGATAAATGGTGATTTTCTCTTCCGACCTGGAGATTACCGATTGAAATGCCGATTTAAGCAATCATACACCATGTGACAGATTGATCTTCCCTCCTTCCCGTTGATCCGTGGAACGATGCTTAATCGGACGGCGAGTCGTTGGCATCATCAATCACCAGTGTAAATATATATTTGATTTCAAGTTGAAAGATGTTCTACCGCCATGCATGTCCCTGTCTATATATTTTATTGAAATCAACTAGTATATCAAACGAATTCTGTTCATATAAGTGGGCTAGGCCAATGAACTTTTTACGTAACTAGCAACATGTAAGATACTGTGTGTTATTATTTCTAAAATTTACGTAAACAGAAGGAAAGCAATGTTAAATCTTCCTCAATCTCTTAGCAAAAAAAAATAAGAGCGATCAAATAAAATTGATAACCGATTCTCGCAAGATGTTGAAATATCCTTTCTGTCCTGCTCTGATATATAGCTCCTTGTCAACGTCAGATACATTGCATTCACAAAGTATGCAAGAAACTCATACACAGAATGATAACCAGTACTTGGAAGAACACCTTGAAGAGACCACTCCTCTCTTACAAAAAGCAAAACCCAATGACATATCGTACACAGCTGAAATATGGGTATTATGCAAAACATCAATCCCTGTTATATTTGCCTATATGCTACAAAACAGTCTGCAAACCGCTTGTGTATTGATTGTTGGACGTATGGTATGAAGACAGTTCCTTCCTTTTTTTTGCGTTCAGTTTTTCCTTTGGCGGGCGGGCATCATTATTTTAAAATCATTTTGTCTCTAACAGCGCCTTCCTTAACGACGTACAGGGTGCCGAAGAGCTTGCTGCTTCAGCATTTGCCTTTATGTTTGCAATGGTAACCGCTTGGGTCATGGCACTCGGAGGAAGTACAGCTTTAGGTGAGTAGAAAATATTTGGTGACGGATAAAATGGATGAAATGATATTGATTTATCTAAAAAATCTATCAGATACCCTATGCTCTCAAGCATGGACTGGATCAGATAACCCACACGACATTGGTGTTTTGCTTCAAAGAGCATACATTCTGCTTGGGTTAATGTTTATTCCTATTGGTTTCTTATGGTGGAATGTCGAACAAGTGCTTCTCTACTTAGGACAAGAGCCTGAATTAAGTCGCATGTCTGCTCTGTTCCTGCGCTATCTCCTTATTGGAGCCCCTGGTTATATTCTATTCGAAGCAACCAAGAAGTTTTTGCAAGCACAAGGTATCATGCATGCTGGCACTTATGTTCTTTTCATTGCGTCGCCTGTCAATATGGTACTCAATTACCTATTGGTTTGGAATGAGTCGTTTGGTCTTGGATTTATCGGTGCTCCTATCGCCACCTCCATCACGTACTGGCTCATGTTTGCTCTCCTAGTCCTATATATTTGGCGAGTCGAAGGCTCCGCTGGCTGGGGCGGTTTTTCAAGACTGGCCTTCCATAACCTTGGCGACTTTATGAAACTGGCATCGACTGGTATTCTCATGGTTGGAACCGAATGGTGGGCATTCGAGATTGTAGCCCTAGCCGCAGGACGACTAGGCACCGTTGCTCTGGCTTCGCAAAGTGTCATCATGACAACCGATCAAGTTTTGAACACCATTCCATTTGGTATTTCTATTGCCACCAGTAACCGCATTGGCAACTTGCTTGGCAGTGGAAATGCTCGCGGGGCCAGAAATTCTGCCAATCTTAGCGCAGCCTTGGCAGCAAGTATTGGCATCGTTGTCATGACCCTCATGATGATATTCCGCAAGCAATTTGGTTACTTGTTCTCGGACGAAGAAAATGTAGTAACGCTGACTAGCGAAGTCATGCCTTGGGTAGCGGCTTTCCAGATCGCTGATGGCGTGGCTGGAAGTTGCGGTGGATCTCTGCGTGGTATGGGTAACCAACACCTAGGGGCTGTGGTGAATTTAGTAAGCTACTATATCATTGCGTTACCTCTCGGCATTTATCTTGCATTCCGCCAAGACTATGGTCTTGCAGGACTGTGGGTTGGTCAGTGTGTTGCACTCTTCCTCGTCGGCATTTTGGAATGGACGATCATCGCCGTCTGCGACTACGAGAAAGAGGTCAAGAAATGCTTTGATCGCATAAGAAACGAAGAACATCATAAATAGACATATATAAATAAATCCATAGTTGCATTTTATTTCATATTATGGTATATTTCTTTATGATACAGTTGAAATGGCATAGGGTCATTGACAAGTTGCGAAACTTGATGGAGCTAACGAAATTTCAAATGGCCAGTCCTGACTCGCTTAGGGGCCTCCTTTTTAACTTCTTTTTTGGTATCTTTCATCTGGCCAGAAGAATTGGGGTCGGTCTTGTTTTTGAAAGACTTGATGAATTTCGCGATGGCTGACATATGGTTATAAGTAATTATAGAAGTGATGAATGAGCTGCAGAGGTCGGAAAAAGGGCAATTTATACTTTTCGAGAGAGTAAACTGAAATTAGTAATTCGCTCTCATAATGTTTGCTCTTCATACTGCGAGAACAAATGTTGTCTACTGCGGCAATTCACTGAGGATACATCTACATATTTATTTCGTCTCTTTTGCCTACATTCTATCAAATTTTCATCATTTCAATACTAATATCAGGTTCTAAATGTCTCGCAATACCAGACTGCATAAATTGATTCATTGTACTTTAAATATCAGGGTCAGTTAGGAGAGGAGACTGTTGTCTTTCAGACTTCGACGGTGTGACAAGCAAATTCTTGTGCAATTTGAGAGCCAGTACGACTGAATATCGAAGCTTGTGCAACCAAAGATCAGCTTTAGCTTGCACCTCTCCAACTTAATATACTCTTGAAATGTCTTGCAATCTTCAGGATCCAAAGATACTGGAAGCTTACAGCGAGATTATCGACTATGAGCCAACCGACTGGTAATTTTTGACTTCCTATGTGCCTTCATCTGTCCTCCATAGTGCCTAATTCACCATTTCCTCAAAAAAAGGCTCATCCTAGGTTACAATGATACTCGAGATGTAATTTCATTGTACGATAAAGGTACCAATGGATTGAGGTAAGAAGTTTTGTCAATAAGAAATATGTTGTAGCAAAATTTATTAAAGTTGTAGGCCAATAACTGGCTCAAAAATATATTAGTGAATTCAGGGACCATTTGAGGGAAGAGGTTCTCTTTGGATTCCTTAGATTGGATGATCGATTCATTTTGATTACCTATATATCAGAACAAGTCAGGTATATATTCTTCTCTATACATGAGCTACGGTTAATCCGAATAACTGGAACTAACTACATGAACTGATCTAATTTTACAGTGGAGTTCGCAGAGGTGAGACATCCTGTCCCAGCACTCATCGTGGCAGTGATTCACATTAATGCTTTATTATTTATTGTAGCCCGCGCCTTAGTTCATGGTCGGGCCGTGGCAACCCTGATGCCTGTCCATAACGCACAAATGACAGCAACATTGCCCAGTGAGCTCAGCGACACCAACATTTACACTAAACTGAAAGTTGGCGAAAATAGAGTTCCAGGAAAATCGAATTCTCGACCACAATCCATGTCGAAGCGCAATTCAATGAGAATCCAGAGTGGTGCAGCTGGTTTTACACCTTCTTCTCCCGTACCGTCCGAAAATGCTCAACCATCACCCGAAAGTGGCATCAGTGAAGAGCCAGAAATCATCGAGCATGAGGATGCCACCCAAGCCGAGGAGCGTTATCAAGAAGAGTTGAAACAGCAGCAAGAAGAAAGAGAACGACAGGAGCAATTGCTTGAGGAGGAGAGGATCCGTCATGAACAGGAAGAAGAAGAGAAAAGAGCCTTTGCCTTGGCTGAAGAGCAGAAGCGCCAGGAGATTGAAGAACAGGAACGAAAAGCTGCTCAGGAAGAAGCTGAGAAGAGAGCCAGAGAGGAAGAAGCAAAGCGAGCACAAGCAGCTCTTAAGCGCCAACTTGAAGAAGCTGAGCGCAACGGAAACGTAAGTCATTAGCACTACCTCTATTCTACAATTAAATCATTAATAGCTAACCTTGTTATACATTTACAGACTCTTTTGACCGGTTATGTCTCGGTATTGAATGAAAACTGCCCAGTAAGTTGTCCCATACCAGAATGATGCTGATTAGCTTCCTGAGTCCTTATATTTAACCGGTGTCTTTTTGCAGTTCTGGAAGCGCCGGTTCTTTTCTATCGGAAGCTCCAACATGCTACTGTATCGTGTCGAAGGGGTAAGAACATGAGAATAACTATTTAGCTCCATGATCTATGTATTAACTATCCAATCTTTAGGACCAGCGAAATGCTCAAGTGTTGCCACTGTCACCCCAGACAACACAAATTCGCCACCTCATTGGAGACCACGATATCAGTATTCCCAACGCTGTTGAAATTCGCCTCCAAAATAGCTATTACCACATGTTTGTTGAAAGCAAGCAGGAAGCGGATCTGCTAGTGACCGCACTTAAGAAGGCGGCTGGTATCGCCTTTTGAGCCTACAGTAGTTATCCATAAATACATCAATGGACAAGAAAACAGAGAGTAGTTTGATCTAGAACGATATGCTTTTGACTTCATAGCTGCCTTATTTAATAGGCCATATAATTTTCAGCACTTTTTTTTTTCTTCGACACTAAATTCCATGTTTTGACTATACAATCAGGCGCGTTGTTTTATTTGTTGCTACATGGTATATGCTTACAATGGAGTGCATGCAACTTATAGATAATGGTACAAGTTGAAAAAAAAAAAGGGAGTTAGAGAGATATGAAGGGAAAGGAAGTCCCTTATTCTACAGCCCGCGACGGAGACCGGTCACTTCGTCATCGTTGTCATCCATATATTCGCGCGTATAATCAAACGGTGAATCTTCGTCGTCACTAAATTCTTTGGATACGAGACCCTGACGGTCACCATCAGACTCCTTGGATATCTTCTTTTTCATGGAAGCAATTGGTCCTATCTTGTCTTGGTCTCGGTGGCCAGCAGTAGAATACGGTGTATCAATGGGAATGAGGGTTTCAGCGCCATGAGGTGGAGGAACAGGGCTATCAGTAAGCTGGTGGCGCACTAGTAAAAAGGTAAAATGGGTTTGGTTAATATGGTCAGATTGTTTTCAAGATTCCTTTACCTCGAAACCCAAACTTACCCATCTGATCATCTAGCTTTTCAAGTGGTATCTTTGTTTGCTCCTCATCATCCCACGTCGAAGATTTGCGGTTCGGGAAGTTTTGCATCCATCGCCTCTCTCTGCTAATGCCATCCTCACCCGAATTGGTATTGCCCATAGATATAGTATGAGAGAACTCCACAGCAGCTCCTGAATTTGGTGAGGTAACTCTGGTTGAATACCGTCGACTAATATGTCGTTTCAGACGATCTTCATTTTTCTCTTTTGTTGATTTCGTAGACAATGCTCGGTTTCGTTGCGTAGTGGTGGCATACCGCTGGATGCCAACAAAAGGTGCAGGGAAAAGATCAGCTGGACCAGGGTCATAATGGCCAGGTGGGGCTGTACGAGCCGAACGGAATCGATGGGTTTGAGTACCGGGAACCGCATCGTCATCATCATCTTCATCATCCTCTTCCAAATACTTTTCATCCTTGATGATTTCCAGAACGTTTCCTTCACTATCTACCACGGCCGTTTGAGTAGGCTGACTCTTTGAATGGTGAAGTAATGCAACTCCAGAGCAGATAATAAGGAATCCCATCACAACGGTGGCGATATCCGCACCCGAGGCTTGAAAGCCTCCATACAATACGGCTGAGCTGACAATGGTGAGGGTGGTGAAGGTGACATAGTACGTAGGAGTTACTAGTGCGGTGTTGAATAAGTTAAGGGCTTTGTTCAGGTAGTTGATCTCAGTAAGCAGAGTAACGACAACGATGGCCATTAGTATATATAAGAACGGTCGATTGAATTCATTCTCGATTGTGATAGAGTGAATAATGGCAGCCCCGAGACCTTGAGTGCAGACCACAGAAATAGATCCAATGAGAGAACACACCGTAATGTATACCAACATATTCTTCTTTCCCCACCTAGGACCAGCCCAGAAGACTAAAATACCGGATATGAGGATACATAGACCAAAGTATACGAGAAATGCGACAGACAAAAATTGTTTTTGAAAGGCATCGATGCCTGTATCCGAAGAGCTTTGTTGTGGGGCATGTAGCACAATCACAACGGCACCTATAATGCATTGAAAGCAACCCACTTTGCCCTGAAATGACAACCGTTCCTTTAAAAAGATCGATGAAAGAACCGCACTGAGAGGAAATTTGATTTTGGTTTAGCATCGGCCATTTAAATTTAGTCTTCCATTTTGATATTTTTGACCTACCTAATCACAACACTCAGCGCGCCAAGAGGTGTAACTAGGATGGCGATGGTAAAGGCATAGGCAATGAAATTGCACAGTTCTCCAATAATCACTGGAAAAAAAAAGTACAAAAATATGTGAGACCTAGCTTGCTCAGCCCATCCTATGCAGTTTCTCGAACATATAGCTTACTGAGTATCATTCCCGTCCACCACATAGGAGATTTGAGATAACTGTGACCTTCTCCTGCTACACCGCCTACATAATGCACTCTGCGTTTAGAATGATGTCCACTGACCGCTCCATGTTCTTTTATATCTTACCCGATTTTTCGGTTGAACTAATCAGACCCTTCTTCTTGAAAACAAAGCTAGATCCAATAAATACACCTGTGGATAAAATTTTCCAGTCAGTTTAGAGGCAGCCGAGACCCACTCAGGTGACTTTATCCACGTACCAGAAGCTATAGCCAGGGACACACCAATGACCTTATAAAGAGATCCACTGGTATCAGCACCGCCAGTAAACGGCGATGTGGATGAATTGGAGCTCATGACGGTGATCGGTTAATGATGAGGAAAATGGAAGGGAAGCACAGTTTTGTTGAGAGGCGAGGCTGTGGCAACTAAAAGCCCGGCGGTGCCTGAATCGCGCCACAACTCATAGACCCGCGAATAAAAATATGCTTAGCGGCAGGGAACGCAGCATGAAAGAAAGGTGTCTTAAAGCTGTTACAGCACTTCTTTACATATTCAATATCTTTATCGTTGTCTTATGTCGCATAACAGACATCAAACGTGGGTCAGTCAGACGGCAATGTTTGTCCGGGCCATTTCCAAAATTAGATGTTTGCCAGAGCGGTTCCCACTTCCTAACTTTTCGAAAGCATTATTAGCACCGCGATGAAACCAAAGATATTTTTTCAATTATATCGAATCAAAGGAGAAGATATGCTGTAATTCAAGGTGGTGAGAGTGGTTTCTTAGATTGGTCTTTGGAGATTGTTATTTTTTTTATTTTTTTTTTTAGCATAACGGAGAACGTCACCTCTTTTGTCACACTTCTGTTGTTTTGACCTATTCCCGAATACAACCTCAGGGTCCTAGTCATGGCCGCTAGAGCAAGCTTATCTTCCATAGAAACCTTGGTCTCCGAGCTATCGCTTAGCCGACCTGATTCGTCCAGCTCCTCTAATGATGCCATGGATACATCGCCACCGCCTACTCCGTCCTCACGACGCAGGACGGAATCGAATCCCCCAATGCTACCATTGATGCCCAGCGCAGCAACCACAACAAGAAGACTTATCTCAAATGCTTCAGTGGATGCTCCACTGGAACGGACGCATAAAATAACTGACACAGCAAGTTCTTCCACTACTCCAGACAGCAGTGCTAATACACCAGCAACTGGGTCCTCAGTAACCGGTTACGACTGGCACCAGCAGTCCCTGAATTTATGTATGCATATCTTTTCAAGGGGATTCATCGACGGCGTTGGAAGTGATGTTACTGTATCTGTGCCGGCATGGAAAAAACATTATAAGCTTCACCGTTTAATTCTGGATCAAAATCCATATTTCTCCACCTTGTTGAATGGCAATTTTCGTGAAGCTTCTTCAGGCATTGTTACACTTCATTTTGACGAATCCAATGCCTATATTACAGCTGATTCATTTGAATTTGTCTTGGCCCGACTCTATGGCAAAATGAATGACCCGGATATCAATCACAGTAATGTCCGCCATATTTTGGCTACATGTTCCTATCTTCAATTAGAACAACTATGCGACCATTGTTATCATTTCATCACGAGCGATCTACAAGAAAATAACGTCGTTGATTATCTCATATTCGCTGATCAGTATGCGTTGCACGGCAGCAGCAGGATTCTGGAAGCTGTGCTCACGTTCCTGTGCAGGGAAGCCTGGAATATGGATCGCCTGTCTATCGCCCAAATGCCAGTGGACTGGCTTCAAAAGTTGATTGAAAGTGACGCTTTCTGGGTACCCAGGTTAGCTTGGGCTTCAAATACTTGCTTCATTGTGTTGAAGATCATCGTATCTCAATATCTGTTTGTTTTTGTGTTTTTTTTTCTAGTGAATTCGATCGGTATAGATTTGCCATTCAGGTCATTTCTGAACAGCGTAGGCTCTATAGCCAACAACAACAAGAAAAGACAAGGTCGTGGGCTCCATCACGAGAAAATCTTGAACATTCCATATCCAGTATGTCGTATTCTCGAAGTCGTCGACAAAGTGGCCTAAGCGACAAGTCAGCCTCGGAGATGCATTCAAAGGGAATGAGTCCAGCTGCCATCGATTACTTGAACGAGGAACATGAAGCTGTTTATGAAGATATATTTTCTAATTCGATCTTTTATACCCATATGAATTTTGACCAACTGGAAAAAATAAGAAAAGACAGAGATGAAATCACAGGACAACGATATGTACCAGACCATGTTCTCAAGGATGCCCTGTGGCAGCAAATAGAGTTGCGATCCCGCATTGAATCTGCGAATGAAAGGGATACCGATCTCGGGGTAACTAGTTCTAGCCATCACGAAACCATGGACGATCATACAAAAGTTCGATACGCTATCCCTAGTGACGACACGACGAACTCCACAGGAGAGTCCGCCTTATCACAGGCTATTGGCCAGAAGTCAATGTCATCCAGCCTAAAGCCTATGCCAAACCCATCAACTTTCAGCATTGCCACCAATCCCACCGAAACCTTTGCAAAAAGCTATTCAAAATATCCCCCCTTTCGCTTCAGTGTTGAATTTAATGATGTTGCCCAGCTTAAGCCCAATGTCAAGGTCTATTCTAAAAATGTGTTTTATGCCGGGTAAGCAAGAGGACAATGAAATAGAAGATAACAGAACAGCGCCGGAGTTTAGTTATCATCATGACGATATTAACAAGCTATTTCTTAGGTCCAACTGGAACATGTATATTCAAAAGCACAAATCTCAGCGAAAAGGTCCACTTTTAGGCATCTATCTGCACCGCCAGTCTATTCCTTTGACTACGGGATTTGGCGGCCATACCGGAGCAGCGGTAGGTGAGCAAGGCGGCAATGCTGAGCATGCACGAGTGAGAAGCGATTCGTCTTCGGCGAACTCTGCCGGCTACAGTGACAGACGTAAATGTGTTCGTACTTGGTTTAAAATATTCTGTCCTGCACGAGGACCAAAGCAAGCCTTGACCTTATTCCAAAGTTGTCCGGATGAATTCAAGGTCTCTCAAAGCTGGGTAAGTGGACCTTGTTTTGTTTTTTTAAATAGATGTAATTGAGACTAAATTATATATTACATCTTTAGGGCTGGAAGAGCACCAGTCTGTACAGTGACCGGCCATCCACTGTAGACGACCATCAAGGAGTGAGCCCTGATGCGGAGATGACACGCAATGCACCTGGCATGCAAACACCGACAGCTTTACGCTTCTCAGTAGTAATGGGTCACGTTTAGACATTCTATAGCGCAGGATAGCAACAGACGATAACCTACGCGTTCATGTAATATTCTTTTACCACACCGTTCTTCATAATAATAATAATAATAATAATAATAATGACAATAGGTGAGCATTTTCATCTCAATTATATTTTTTTCCATCAGCCCAAATTTTTTTTTACAGCAAAACCGTTTTTCACGCATAAAAAAAAAAAAATAAACTTCCCTTCTCCCCCCCAGCTTCGTTAAACACGTTCCCTATCCTTTCTTCCACCTTGCAATGACTGATACGTCGGCTGGTAAAATGGGGAGGAAGCATACTAGTAGTATGTCCTGGGATCTATCAGCATCGCCTAATGAAGTCCCAACCCAGAGTAAATCCACACGCACTCCGACCAACCACACGCTGCTTGCTCCACAAGGTAAAAATACCACACTGTGAAAGGTCCAACGTCATTTCGAGATCTTAACCCGCTCATCATAATTGTAATCATCCAACAGTCCACCCAACTCCATCTGTATCTACGCATTCCCATCTCCGGAACCCTTTTGCCCGTCATCAACATTTGCCACGGAGAAGATCTTTGGATAATCCAGCAGAAATGGTCAATCCACAATCACGTTCATCCAGCCCTACCAGGAAACAAGAAGTACAGTATCCCAGGGGAGGTCGACAAATTGGTGCAGAACCACCAAAACCTTTGAGCAGAAGCAATTCTGGTGAACATCGGCAGATTGAGCAGCCTACCGGTTCGTTACTTATTCTTTCTCTATCCTTATTATCTGAATTCTCCCGCCCGCCCCTCTTTTTCTAGCTTCTCCTGTTCTGCTGCCCCCCGCATTGAGCTATCACCATTTGCTTTATCTAATCTCGGTTATTACTTTTCACAGAAACACACGCTCCTCATAAGAAGCGACATTTGTTTGGTCGATTTGGCAAAAAGAAAAGTAAGCTTACTCTGGTGGTGGATGAGTGCTCATGAATCCCACCCACTGAAAACTTTTGGTGGTTTCCTTATTCTCTCTATCAAAGGTCATTCAAATTTGAATACGATGATGATGACACCAAACTCTTCCAGTGCATCGATCCCGTTATTCTCATCAGGCTCATCTACGCCTAATCCACCACCTACTGCGAACCGCAAACGATCCGATGGCTCTTCCGATACATTTCATTCCATATCTAGTTTCACACCCAATGATGAAGCCTACTTTGCGCCGCAATGGGGCCCTCATTTCTATGCGGTTCCACCAAAACGCAATCAAGGTACGGCTGCTAGCAAAAGACGATCTGAAAAAGGAGATATACCAGCTTTCAAGGATGGAAGAGTAAGATTTTTATCATAGAGCGAATATCTGATCTTGCTTCATGTTGACTCACCATTGTCTTTTGATAGGAAACCGAATGTAAGGATGACAGCCATAGCTGGTGTTTGAAGTTTAAATCTCGAACATTGCATGCAGCATAATATACTAACATTGTGGATACAGTGGATCAGAATTTTGATAGCATGGAAGGCATAGTCAACACTGAGTATCATTCAAATCAAGGCAGCCAATCAACTTTGGTGAGTAAAATTGCCTTATTCAATTCCCCAGTGTTTCAGAAGCATTGGGGCGATCATGTCTTTAACTAAATGCTGCTCTCATTTCTTTAGCACCCAGAATCATTTTTCGCCAGCTCAGTCTATAGCAGTGATACAGAAGCATGGTTACCTCCTGACAGTTGGGCAGTCCAACCCGCTCCGTCCTTTTCCACGCGGTATCCTGGTACAAGCACACCTATTGAGTCTTACGACAAAGAGCCGGAAGATGAGGAAGGCTTCTCAACCGTCGACCAAGAGAAATGGGAGCATAGTCGTAAAAATGTGAGTTGATATGTTATGTTTGAACGGCCCACGTTCATATGTACTGATCCATTTCTCTCTCCCTTAGTACTGTATTCGAATTTTTAGACCAGATGGGACGTTCACAACGTTGCAAGTGCCTTTGCATACACAAGCAAGCGAGCTTGTCACCCGACTGGCTGGAAAGTTCTTTTTGCCCGACATTAGTAAATATGGCCTTCGCATGCGTCGGCATAAACTAGGTAAGCTTAGAAAAATCATATCGTTTAAAAACCACCCTAGATCGCTTACCTTACATTTTGTTCAGAACGTATCTTGGCTCCAAATGAGCGACCCTTGCAGATTCAAAAGCAGTTGTTGGAGCAGATTGGGTATACTGATCTAGATAGAATAGAGGATGTTGGCAGAGAGGACAATTCTTACTTGGTACGGTTTACATTTGGACCTATCGTCGCTCATACATTACAAGAAGAAGAGCTCGATTTTGGCAACTATCAACACGTGGATCTACAAGCATGCAATCTACCAGCCATTCCTATTTTCCTCTACCGTCATGCTGCTCGCATTGAGCAACTGGATGTTAGCAAAAACCTTTTGATCGAAATACCCATCGATTTTGTTCAAATGTGCACCAGTTTGCGGGTTCTTCGGCTGATAAACAACGACTATGTTATGATCCCGCCTTCGGTTCGATACATCCGATCGTTGGAGCAACTCAATATATCCAGTAACCGACTACGCGAATTACAACATGCTCAGTTGGAACAATTGGAACATTTGACGTCCTTGACTGCCTTTAACAATTGTCTGGACTCTCTGCCACCGTCGTTTGCCAACTTCAAGCACTTGACTACCCTCAACATCTCTAACAATTCCTTCACCGAATTTCCAACTATCATTTGCCAAATCACAAGCTTGTTGGATTTAGACGTCAGCTTCAACAAAATCACCGATTTCCCATCCGAGATTGGATCTTTAGTCAATTTAGTTCGTATGTGGGCGGTGGCAAATCAATTGACTGGCCAACTGCCTCAAAGCTTTCGATTTTTGGCACGCTTGAAAGAGCTGGATATACGGCAAAATTTGATCACTGATATGGAGGTCTTGAGCTGCTTACCAAGTTTGGAGATTCTATTTGTTGATTACAATGCCGTGAGCATCGTTAACAACGAATTCAAAAACCTGCGACAACTCAAAATGTGCAAGAACCACCTCACACAGTTCAACTTGAGTCCTCCCAATCAACCCACCACTGAAGATACGACTGGTATACCTAGGCAGATTGAAGGATTCCCTGGTATGACAGGATCAGTGCTAACTGAGCTGAATATTTCGAGCTGCAAACTCTCTTCTTTGCCGGAAGACATGTTTTCGCAAGTGACAGCTATCGAGATCTTAGTTCTAGACAACAATACTTTGAACTCATTGCCGTCTAGCATCGGCGAATTGCGAATGCTCAGCAAGCTATCAGTGCAAAACAACCTGTTGTCTAGTGTTCCTGTCGAGATTGCAAAACTCGGTCAACTCAAGAGCTTGGACCTGCAAAAGAACAATTTGAAAACTTTGCCAAAGGAAATTTGGTTATGCTCTGCTCTTCAAATGTTGAATTGTTCGTCCAATTTGCTTGAAACGTTCCCTGAACCTTACTCTGCTCCAGGCGTAGCTCTGCACTTGGCACTCGGTCCGCAAGCACAAACTGTTGTTACTCCCACCGTCATGGCCAATGCTGCTTCCGATCTTCCGCAAGGCACCGCACTAGGAAGTAATGCAGGCCAAGGCATGGTTCCATTGCAATCTACCAACATGCCACTTCATTTGATCAATCCAAATGCCAATAATACCCATATTCAAATGTTTGACAGTTCTGCCAAAAATCCACCTTTGCCTGCAGATTACCTTCCTCGAACAGACTCTTTACCAAACAATACCAATGAGCGACGGTCGAGCAACACGTCAAGTATCTCCACACAAAATAATCCAAGTGGTGTGACTTCACCACATGCTCCACCTAACTTCAATCCACCATCTTTCTTCGCTAGCCCACGTAACCATCCTCCACCACTCTCGCTATCGCTGCGACAGCTATTCTTGGGTGACAATGGTTTAACAGATGATGTGTGGTCGCCGCTATCATTGTTCCTTGAACTCCGCACTCTCAACTTGAGCTTTAATGACTTGTACGATATACCTTCTGAGTGCCTTTGTCATCAACATTTATACGAATTGTATCTCTCTGGAAATCAATTGGCTTCCCTGCCGGCGGATGATATCGAAAAGCTTAGCTATCTACGTGTTCTTGCTGTAAATGGAAACAAGCTCCAAACTCTACCCGCTGAAATCAAGAAGCTACGAAAGCTACTTGTACTGGATGTAGGAAGCAATGTCTTGAAGTACAACATTGCCAATTTAGAATACGATTGGAATTGGTAAGTTTGTTGATTACTTCCTTCTTGTTTGATGAAGTGTTTTTATTCATTCTCTTGACTTTGTAGGAATCATAACCTGGGTCTTAAATATCTCAATCTTTCCGGTAATAAGCGATTGGAGATCAAAGTTCATAAAGACATAGAAGACTTTAGCGCATTGTCAAGACTACGCGCCTTGGGTTTAATGGACGTCACAATTCTTGTTTCTGTTCCTGAAGAAACTAATGATCGCCGAATTAGAACCTCCCCTTCGGAAGTCAACAGCATGGCGTACGGTGTTGCAGACTGGCTAGGTCCCAATGATCATTTGGCCACTTGGGATCTGGTTATGCCACGATTCCGAATGCGCGATGATGAGTGTCTCTTTGGACTTTACGATGGACGAAAGACCACCAAATCAGGTTGCAAAATCACCAAATACCTTAACGACGCGTTCACTATCCACTTTACAACCGAACTTAAGAAGGTCAAAAATGACGATACAACCGTAGCGGCACTTCGTCGAACGTTCTTGTCCTTGGAGAAGGAACTTGGTTCTACTGTTAGCGATGATAAATCCCTGGGTGCGTCAGCGGTAGTGTGCTACATTTCTGGCACGAAGTTGTACGTTGCTAACGTTGGCGACGCTCTCGCCGTCATCTCCCGCAACAATGGCCAAGCGTATGAAATCACGCAAAAGCACATTCCATTGAATCCTAGCGAAATCTCAAGAATTCGAGCCGCTGGCGGCTACATTTCGAACTCGGACACATTGAACAATGAACTTCACGTTTCCAGAAGTTTTGGTCATTTTAGATTGATCCCCGTTGTGAACGCCAATCCATATGTCTCCACTATTGATCTCACTGAAGAGGACGAATTCGTGATCATGGCTTCGAAAGGACTTTGGGAGCGCATGTCGTATCAAAGTGCCGTCGACATTGCTCGAACTGAAAAAGAAGACCTGATGTTAGCTGCGCAAAAGTTGCGTGATTTTGCCATTACGTATGGAGCTGACGATAATATCATGGTCATGGTCATCGGAGTGGGCGATATGTTTGACAAGCGTGACAAACGATATCGTGTAAATAGAGGGGGTAATCTTCCTGGCGGAAGAGCAGGCAGCGCAACCGATGGTGGTGGCATTCTCCTTGAAGACGGATCTACTACGCCTGGCCCTCTTTCATTGGTTGGTAAGAATAAGCGTCGTGGAAAAGAAGGCGGTCCGGGTGATTCTACATTGGCTCGTTTGGACCGTGAGGTTCCACCTCCCATCAATCAAGTGGCTCTCGTCTTCACAGATATCAAGAACTCCACTCTGCTTTGGGAAACTCAGCCTGAAGGAATGCGATCCGCTATCAAAATACACGATTCCGTCATGCGTAGAACTCTGCGAAGTGTTGGAGGTTACGAAGTCAAAACGGAAGGTGACGCTTTCATGGTCTGTTTCCAAAATATTACATCTGCGCTTCTGTGGTGTTTCACTGTACAATTGCAACTACTGGAAGCTGACTGGCCGGCTGGAATCTTGGATACTGAAGATGGTCGAGAAATCGAAAAGGACGGCGTGGTCATTTACAAGGGACTTTCTGTCCGCATGGGTATCCATTGGGGATCTCCTGTATTTGAACGTAACCCTATCACTGATCGCATGGATTACTTTGGACCTGTTGTCAACAAGGCAGGACGTATTTGTACCGCGGCGGACGGTGGGCAAATCTGTGTATCATCAGACGTTATTGCTGCCTTACGAAGCTTCCCTGGCGTTTTGGAAGGCGATGAAACCCAAAGCCCTGAGTCTTCTCTGGCTGGAGATGATCTCACATCTGTCATAGCTGGAAGCGGACGATCCATCAGTAAAGATATCGTGCAGCTAAGACGTTTAGGATTCCACGTTATGGAGCTTGGTGAGCGACGCTTGAAAGGATTGGAAACGCCAGAGTTGCTCAGTATGGTATACCCCAAGCAACTTGCTGCTCGTATGGAGCTTGACAAGATGGAACTATTGTCGCATGGTGGAGTCGTGCCACCCGCCAACATCACCCCTCCGCCTCTCATTGGAACACCCGCCATTAATATCACTGAAACTGGCAATTCGTCAGGTTCGCCGGTTGGAGATCATGTTGCTCCATCGCACACCTTCTCACGACTTTTAGAATCCAATCACATACGCTCACTCGTTCGGCTTGCCCTCCGTCTTGAAGGTGTTGCCTCCGGCAACATACTGCAACCAACCTTTCAAAACTCTCTGCTGGAAGTCAATATCAACTCTGCTGCTTCCGATGAGCAAATTTTGCATCTGGTTGAAAATCTCGTTACTCGTATAGAGGTAAAGTATCGTTTTGTGCCTACGCTATGCCAATTTTCCGACTTGGGTATTTATGGATTCTTTCATTCTTCAGAACGCAGCGTCGATGATGTACCTTCAAAAAATGGGACGGTTCACAAGGGTCCTCGAGAAATTGGGAGAGGCCATTGAAGTGGATCCGTCTCATATCTTACGAGCATTGCAAATGTATGCTGATGTTATGGGAGCAGGTGACCCGCCGTCTGGAACTGAGGAACAAATGAACCGGTACTAGTAATGCTCTATCCAGCAGAACATTGCACACACCAGAGTCCGTCGCCCGTTCCACTTATTGCTCTTTCCTTTCATTTGAAAGCAATCATACCACTATAACACACACATACTTTGCACTTCCAAGCGTTATTATTTCATCTTTCTTGGTCATACATCTGTCTTCAAATAATTGAAAATGACTGTACATAGCTTCATTATTGTTTTCTTATCATTCATTCATTTGTTCTTTTTGTTTGTTGTATTTCGTTCCGTTTTTATAAATGCCACGGATTAGAAAAATTCTTGCCAGTACGATTCAATCGAGTCAGGAACAAACTGTTTCGTAATTTCCATAATTTGTAGGTCAGCTTTCCCTTTGCCTTTTTTTCAAACTGCACCCAACACAACGGTATTAGTAATGGAATCCTCAACAACCTCCAGCAATAAAGTACAGAGCTGCGACCATAAGCCACTACAAGAGTGTCTGAAGAAGAACAACAACGATCGTTCCAAATGTATGAAGGAATGGAATGAATTCCAAGAACAATGTCGCCGAGCAAAGTAAGTGTGGGCCATGCCAGAATCACAACAAAAAAAGAAACCACGAATATTCAAGGCGATTATTGTTTTTTTATTTCTTGCTATAGGCAAGCATCGAAAGGAGAAGAATGCACTACCTGCCAGCCTGGCGTATAAATTTTCTCGATGGTCAATAATGGAGGGCGCATAGACATAAAACTAGAAGAAAAAAGTTGTGTACAATAGAAACAATATAAAAGACCGTCAAAGATGACCTTGGAGGAGATAATGAGGAAGAATTACAATGAGATGGTTAAAAGAAAAAAACCAAATGTATATGCGTAGGTATGAATGAATAAGAAGAGGCCAAGATGTCTATAAACCAAGATTATTTCTTTTAGCTGTTGTCCCTTCTGCTTTCTTTTTATGCCGTTCCTCTTATTCGTTTTCAGTCCGTCTTCTTCTTTCCTTTGCTAGCTTCTTCCTCAGGTTTGACCTTTTTGTTGTCACTCCGGCTACTGCCATGGCTACTTTCACCTTGTTCGGTCGTAGCTTCTTCGTCTTCTCGTTGTTTTCGTTTCCGATTTTCAGTGTCGGTGCTTGGCGTGGGTGGTGCGCTGGGTGTATCTGACGTTGCACTCGGTGGTGTCAGTAATCTTTGGATGGAAGCCTCATCAATGCCGGCAGCTCGAAGGGCACGTCGAATGGTTTCATTGCTTGCTGCACTGTTTTGTATGGATGATGTAGCGCGAAGGGGTGTGATCGGATTGCGAGAGCTTGTGTCCGAGTTTTGTGATGATGGCTGAGATAATCCAGCACTGCCACTATTTCCACTGCGCACATACGATAGCCAAGAGTCTAATGCTCCTCGGCCAGATAAGCGTACATGAGAATCCTGAGGCCGGTCTTCTAATTCCGCACTGCCAAGAACTGAACCCAAAAAGTGGTTAATTAAGCTTAATCCCTGGGTAATTCTTGCCGACCGTAACGCCATTAACTGCAATCGTTCCTGTTCCTGCAATAGCGGAACGTTAGTGAAACGTTAGTGAAACGTTATATTAAAAAGGTGGTGGTGTTGTTATAAATAACTGTACCTGTCGAGTCGTGTCGTCTGTCTCGTTTCTCAATCCTCGGCTCAATTCTCGTAGCCTTGGAATGGTGTCGGCCAGAAGATCAGCTAGCTCATCCACCACTACTCCAACTTGAGCCGTTGGCGAATCTCCACTGGTCCGCAATCGTCTACGAATTTCTTCCACATAACTAGGGTTAGGGAAAGCTGCCGATGGATTTGGACGAATTTCTAAGGAAATCATTGGCCAATTAGTTGATCGGACACTACAGCATTAGTAAGGACTCTCCGAAAGAAAAACCACAGCTCTTCAACTTACCTTCATCGACGGGAGTATCCAGTAGTTGGCGCACGTTTCCGATGGAAGACATGGTTCGAGAGAGCCTGTATTCAATGTTGGACTGATGCGAAAAAGAAAAAAAATCGGATAAGCATCTGCATTTACTGCCAAATTCACATAAAGTAGCTTACAGTAAACGGAGTCCCGGGTCCGGATGACGCCGCGCTTGTTCTGCTCTGCTCACTTCCTATTGAGTCATCCGAATGGGTTCGATTACGCAAATTGGAGTTGGTGCGAGGGTTTGTAGGCGGTGGTCCAGGAATAGGGCGGGAGATGCGGTGCTGTTTAGTCCCCATGACACAGAAAAGGTAAATATCACATATCGGTCATAGATGGATATGTCTAAACATCGACTTACCCATACACGAGATGTATTATTGTTATCACCAGCAGCAGTATTGCCTGCACTGTTGTTGGCGTTGGAATCGGTATCCGGGTTGTTGAGGCCATTATTATTTGCAGAAAGCCCGTTCAAAAGGTTAAAAAATATCTAAAAAAGAAATTAGTCATTTCTAGAAACCAAGAGAAAACCGGATGAAATTTTGATTGTCAGACTTACCGAGCCAGGGTCGGCCATTTCACCAACAGTAGTATCTAGCGTAATGAAAGCATACCCTTCCATGGGCGGGAACCTAGAGCCGCCAAATGGGTGGCGCGGCCTAGGGAGGCCCCGTGGATGAGGATCTCTTGCGCTATGTGGGTCATCTAAAGGCAACAAATTTTTAGATTTTTGTAAATAGGAGAGCAGTGAGAAGAAAAAGAGGAAAGGGCAGCAATGTCTGTTATTCTTTTCTAACCCTGATCTTGTCATCAACTTACCATTGTCTGGGTTATGAGGAGCGCCAGTAGGGCGCACAACCAAATGGACAACTTTTCCGTCATCTAGATTGGCTGAAATGGAAACGTTAGTCTTATTTCGTCATGCTGCATTGCTCCACCAAGTCAACGCATAATCAGCTACGAAAGTCATAGTGTCATTTACCATAATCCAGCAAGTTTTTGTCGTCTTTAAGAACTCGCCCTTGAAATATGAGGCGCTGTCGTTGGCTGTCTACTTGTGAAACGGCTTGAATATGTTCCTTTAATTGCAGGACAGTGGAGTTGCGAGGTAAGCGGACGGAATGCGTGGTTCTCTCCAGTGATTTGATGTGTAATGATATGATGACAGAAGAATGTTCTCCTTGAGATTGATCTTGTCCTGTTGAATCTTGCTTTTCGTCAGTAGCCATGCTGAGTAATGATCGGTATAAGGCGGGCGAAGTCAAAGGTGAGATGTGGGACTGAGAAGTACTCTCCACCCCTCCTGGTGTTCAGCCGCAGTCACACATTTTTTTGTGAGCCAGCAACCCAACGAAAAAAAAAACCGAGATCAGCTCTTAACAAACGAAAGCTTTCACTATGGTGGCACCTACAAAAAAGAAAGGTACATTGAATCAACCATGGCAATGAAGTATTGAATGAGGCATGATTACTTACACTTCTCCTTCCACTTAGGTCCTTCGCAGGTCAGATGTCGGAAATCATCAACGGTTAAAGCAATAGACGATCATTAACCAATTTTTTTTACTACGATAGACCGAACTTTTGGTAAAGGCATGCGGCGAAATTGTTGCCGAAATGATGTCTGCCATGGAAGGCAAGAAGGATGTCAACTTGAATGCTCTCAAATCGAGAATTTCTCGTAAAAACAAACTACAGAAACAACCAAAATTGGTCGACATTATCTCTGCTATTCCCGAGCACCAAAAGGCAATGCTACTTCCTCAACTCAAGGCTAAGCCTGTTCGAACAGCCTCTGGTGTAAGCGATAGATCTATTCATCGAACATATGCCTTCATCACCTCCTAATCAACTCTGTTGAAAAGATTGCCGTCGTCGCTGTCATGTGCAAACCCCACAGATGCCCACACATTGCTATGACAGGAAATATCTGCGTGTAAGTTTGACAACGTCAAACTGTGCCTTACGAATAGCTCAAGCACTAAATTATCATCCCTCAGTTACTGCCCAGGAGGACCTGATTCTGACTTTGAATACTCCACTCAGTCCTATACTGGCTATGAACCAACATCTATGAGAGCCATTAGAGCTCGCTATCATCCATTTGAACAATCTCGAGGACGTGTAGATCAACTCAAGAGCTTGGGTCATTCTGTTGACAAGGTAGAATATATCATCATGGGTGGTACTTTTATGTCCATGCCTGAGGACTATAGAAATTGGTTTATCTCCAATTTGCATGACGCCCTCTCTGGACATTCTAGCAATGACGTGGATGAAGCAGTCAGGTATGTTTGTTTAAATGAACCAGAATTCCATCCGAACAAAGCAGTATGAATAATTCGCGACTTTCATTAGATTTTCTCAGCAGAGTCAAACTAAATGTATCGGTATTACCATCGAAACTCGACCTGATTACTGCTTGAAACCCCATTTAAGTCAAATGCTTCGATACGGTTGTACTCGTTTGGAAATTGGTGTACAAAGTGTATATGAGGATGTCGCTCGAGATACCAACCGCGGCCACACTGTCAAGGCCGTTAGTGAATCATTCCAGTTGGCAAAAGATGCTGGCTACAAAGTGGTTTCTCATATGATGCCTGATTTGCCCAACGTTGGTATGGAACGTGATATTGAGCAATTCAAGGAATACTTTGAAAATCCAGCTTTCCGATCTGACGGTCTAAAAATTTACCCAACCCTTGTCATTCGCGGTACCGGTCTTTATGAACTCTGGCGTACTGGTCGCTACAAGAACTATACTCCAAACGCCTTGATTGATCTTGTCGCACGCATTTTGGCCCTGGTACCCCCGTGGACTCGAATTTACCGAGTGCAGCGAGATATCCCAATGCCACTTGTTACATCCGGTGTGGAGAATGGTAACTTGAGAGAACTCGCTCTCAACCGAATGAAGGATCTGGGTACTGAATGTCGCGATGTTCGAACCAGAGAAGTTGGTATTACTGAAATTCATAACAAGATCAAGCCTGATCAAGTGGAGTTGATTCGCCGAGACTATGTTGCTAACGGCGGCTGGGAGACATTCTTGTCTTATGAAGACCCCCACCAAGATATTTTGATCGGATTGTTGAGATTGCGAAAGTGTTCACCCCAAACTTTCCGGCCTGAACTTACCAGTGCTGGTCAAACATCGATTGTTCGAGAATTGCACGTCTATGGCTCAGTAGTCCCCATGCACAACCGCGACCCAACCAAATTCCAGCATCAAGGTTTTGGAACCCTCCTTATGGAAGAGGCAGAACGTATTGCTCGAGAGGAACATGGCAGTGTCAAACTAAGTGTCATTTCTGGCGTTGGCGTGAGACACTACTACGCTAAGCTGGGCTATTATCTTGATGGTGAGTTGGAACACAGATATTTTGGTCAACTTTGCACTTCATGTCTCTTACCAAATGTTTATTTTTATAGGTCCCTATATGTCTAAGATGCTCGTTTAATCATCATTACGGCTATCTTGAGAATTAATACAATGAGTTTTAAATGTAAATACTTGAATAAAAAGCACAATCAATTTTGAATGGGGTAAAAGCCCAAATTTCTCTCGGCCAAAAAGCCAGTCTTTCGCTTGAAGAAGCGCTCCTGTTTTCTTTCACCACACTGTTTTATGGCTGCCAACTTTTGGACATCATCACACAGGTAATTACCATTTCAAATATCATAACTGCGGTTCTAATTTGCATAGTAACTGATTCTGCCCCGTATACAGCCAACATTGGTTGCTTGATCGATGGACTATAGTCCAAAGTCGGCAAGAAGATTTAAAGTATGTCTCTGAGGTTGACATTGTCAAGCTGAACATTTGGTTCTGTAACTGTAAGTCTTGATTGATAGTGCAGAACACCCCGGATGTACCATTTGCATCTAACTCTCAACATAAATGCTTGTAATCGACAGTGATCCAGAAACTGGCAAAGCGGCTTCAACTGCGACAGCAAGTTGTGGCCACTGCATTTGTTTATTTCAAGCGGTTTTACACCAAGTATGCCTACACTGAAAATAAGTTACAAGATATGACGTTTTTACTCACCATTGATTCATTTACAGAAATAGCTATCGAAGCACGGATCCAATGCTGGTCATGGCAACGTGTGTGTATTTGGCCTGCAAAATCGAGGAATGCCCACATCATATCAAGATGATTGTCCAAGAAACAAAACATGTCTTGCAAGGTAAATTTGGTTTTTCATACAGTATTTGCCAATTCAATGCACCAGACAGCTGATAGATGGGTGTCTGTCCACTAGACATTGGAGGTTTCCGATACGACAGTTCTAGCGTTGCTGAATTTGAGTTCTATCTTTTGGAGGAATTGGAATTTTATCTTATTGTGTGGCACCCATATCGCTCTCTTACTCATTTTGCCACGGAGCTCGGTATACGAGAAGCAGGCTTACAATACGCATGGTTCATCGTCAACGACTCGTATCGCACTGATGTTTGCCTTTTATACCCTCCACACATGATTGCCCTAGCCGCCATCTACATAACGGTGGTGCTTAAACACGCCGACTTCGCACCTGGATCGGTTGGTGACAAGTTAGATATGCGACAGTGGTTTGCTGACCTCAATGTTGATATGGCCGCCATTGTGGAAATTGTGCAAGATATCCTTGGAATCTATGAGATTTGGGGAGACTGGCGAGAAGACAAAGTAATTGCATTGTGGAAGGAGTTGAAGCATCGGTCATAACAATTAAACGTTGATAATGTAAATAAAGCTTTCAGATTAAATATCACACTTTCGGTAGTAAATGCCGCCTGAACTGATAAAGTATACTAGATTTGTCCGTTTGGTACTAATACTTTATAAATTCATTCATACTTTGAGCAAGATTAACAACTTTTCGTATGTCCATTCAAGAGACTTCTAGCATACACCGATACTGAATAATGATTTTCCTCGACATGAACCGTCTCAGGGTCCTGAACGTGAATAAACGCATCCAAAATGGGTTGGATGAAATCACGTGAATCGTCTCTGGGAGGTGAAAGAAAAAAAATTCATTCAGTGGTAGCCTTTCCCTCCATATCGGTTTTTTTGTTGAACATGTCCGGACGCCAAGGTAAGAAGCATACTTTGCCCAGTAAATAACTTGCATAAGATACTGGTTTCTCAACAAAGTTTGGTATGTAGGTGGAAAACTTAAGCCTTTGAAGGCAGCCAAGAAGAAGGGAGGTGATCTTGACGAAGTAAGTGATTAGTGTACATGACTTTACCACCAGTCTAGACATGTACTCATTCAAGTCGCTTGATTCTTTCAGGAGGATCTTGCTTTCAAGAAGAAGCAACAAGAGGAGGCCAAGAAGCTCAAGGAGATGGCAACTAAGGCTGCTGGCAAGGGTCCTCTTGGTATGTACACTATTTTTTTTATATACTTATTTTTTTTTTTTTTGTTCACAAGACGCAAATGCTGAATGGAAACGTAATATACTAAACCTTTACCTACTTTCAATCATTTACAGTCTCTGGCGGTATCAAGAAGTCTGGAAAGAAATAAGCAATAAACACAATATCCAATTTTACAAGGAAAAAATCTTTAATATGATCTAATGTCTGTTTGATTCTAGTTGAGAGAATCTGATGCTATATTTACAAAACGTGGTTGAATTAGGCTTTGAAATGTGTGAATGTAGTGCAAAACGAAGGAAAATAGAAACGTAAATTCTATGTTGAATAGATCCACAAATAGAGGTTCAATAGAGAAAGATTATTTGTCGGCTGGGTGAGAGCGCTGTATCTCTTCAATAACTCGGGCGAGGATATCGGCTGGGGCGGTGGTGAACATGGTGGATGGGTAAATTTTACTGCCCCAAGTAGGGTGAAGGAGTACGTGGCAGCAACCGGTATTCTGAATGTCGTATTTCAAGAGTGCTTGGGTGCCTTGTACATCTGGATATGGGCTAGCACCTGGGGCGCCATAGATCTAGACGAAAGTATTAGTAAATTCTTGTCGATTGGACGCCGTAATAAAATCAATCATTCTGCTTACGGGATAACCTGAGGCAGGGTCCATGATATCGGCCCACATACCGACTGACCGCAGGCGATCGACTACAAGCTTTCCCCACTCGACGAACTGAACATATCGGATAAGATTATTATGGCTGAAGGCGAACAAAGTGGAGTAATAAAGAAAAACTACATACCAGTTCTAATCTGACATCTCGTTCTGCATTGGCGGCCATTGTAACTCCCACCATGTCATTATCGCATCTTTGAATAACGGGAACGACAAGTATCCGCTTCAATTCTTGCCGTCTCATTGCCGGGAAGATGTATGTCAATTCACGCTGGAATCGAGGCGGCGGTGAGTGAATGGAATACTCGAAATCCGAGTCGCAATGCTTGAGTCGAGTCGGTGGCAATAAGCACTGTTGGCTATGTGTTTTGTGTGGAAGTGTAGCCAACGATGTAGTAGAACATTGTGTGGATGTCATTTCAGAGTGGATAAGGCTGGCACGAAAAAAAAAAAAAAAAAAAAAAATTATAGCGTCAGACTGGCCATAGAGGGACCATCCATATTTAATCTCAGAGAACCAATTGCTTCGAGACAGAAAGATGAATCAAGGCGGCCAACACCTTTTGAGCCCACTTGCTTCAAATGATTCACGCTACAAAAAAAAAATAAGAAGAACGAATTGAAGCAAGGAAATGTATTTCTTTATAGCTGAATGAATGTAGTGTCGATTTCACCAAAGTCTGACACTTTAGCAAATCACGCCACTACTAGGCGATCGTCCACAATGCACCTTGGATCGTGGCAAACCCCATCTGGTGACTGGTCGGCTTCAGTTGTACGACTGTCCCTTTATCCAAAGCAGTACAGAGAGGGGCAGATTGTCACGCACCAGCCAGTGTCGTCATAGCAGAGTATACCTTTCTTCCTTCACAACTTCTATCAAAAGATGTTGATGACTTGGTATGAATCAGTTGTAAAACGGAGAGTACTTAAATGGTGATATTTCTCCCCACATGTGGACACACCAGATGATGGTAGTGATGCTGCAAATTTGTTCCAGTTTTGCTTGTTATGAAAAAATGTGCGTTTAGGCAGGAGAGGAGGGAGATAACTCGTTCTCCTGCTTGATTCCCTTTTTCCTTCCCTCTTTTTTTATTTTGTGTGTGTGTATATTTTTTGTTGTTTCTTTCTCTCTCTCTTTCCCCTTTGCCTCTTGACCTACCACTTCCCTTTCCCACATCCATTTTTTGCAGTAATGACAACAGGTCCTCTGCATCTTTCTCATATTTTACATCGATCAAAGAGGGTGCTTCTGTCAAAATTTCATCGTCGACGTTCTATGACTCAGCCACAGCTTCCTCCAGTTCAATTTGAACGAAATACACCTAGAACTCATCAACGTCCTCCGTCAACAAAATCTAAGTCTTCTTTTGAAGCTACACCGCAGTTACATGCAGACAAGCCCTCCAATCACTTCTTTTATATGGCAGATAACCATCTATTTGGCCGCAACGGAACCCCCAAAAATGAGACTATGGCCATTTCCTATTACAGACAGGCACACGAACAAGGACATACCCAAGCCGAAGCCGTGCTTGGTTTTTGTTATGAATTTGGTTTAGGTGTTGATCGAGACTTGTCCATGTCAGAGCATCACTATCTCAGTGCTGCCGAAAAGGGCGAAGGGTTAGCAATGGCTCGCTTGGCATTTTTCCGGAAATACGGACGTCCAGGGGTACGCATCGATAGAACAGAGGCAGAGGAATGGACCGAGAAAATGAGAAAGCAAGGGGTCTCTGCTGTTTCATGGATCATTCGTGCAGCAACGCAAGATAATCATCCTTCAGCTCAATACTGTCTTGGCGTCTGTTTTCATGATGGCATAGGCGTGAGTAAAAATGAGCAAGAGGCATTCAAATGGTACAAGAAGAGTGCTGAACAAGGCAATGCTCGAGGCCAAGGTATCCTAGGCTACTGCTACGGAGAAGGATTTGGTGTAGAAAAAGATGAAGCGGAAGCTATGCGATGGTACAAACTAGCTGCGGAGCAAGGCGAAACAGTCGCTATCTACAACGTAGGCTATTGTTATGAAGATGGCATTGGTGTAGAAAAAAATGTTTATGAAGCTGTGAAATGGTATTTACGATCGGCTGAACAAGGCAACGCATTTGCCCAAAACTCACTTGGGTACTGTTATGAAGATGGCATTGGTGTCAACCAGGATTATGTCAAGGCAGCTGCTTGGTATAAGAAAAGCGCAGAACAAGGCTACCCTTGGGCGGAATGCAACCTTGGCTACTGTTATCAGAATGGCATTGGCACCCCAAAAGATGATGAACAAGGTGCTTATTGGTATCGAAAGGCAGCATTACAGGGTCATGCACGAGCTCAGCATAATCTTGGATTTTGTTATCAAAATGGTATAGGAATCTCTCGCTCCACGACCGAGGCTGTCAAGTGGTACATTAAATCAGCTGAGCGAGGTAATATATTTGCCTATCATTCCCTTGGATATTGCTACCAAAATGGTATTGGTGTCACTGTCAATGAACAAGAAGCAGTGTACTGGTACTATCTCAGCGCTGAAGAAAACCATGCGCCAGCCCAACTTTCTCTTGGGTATTGCTATCGTAACGGAATCGGAGTCCCCAAAAATGAACAAGAAGCCGTAAAGTGGTTCCTGAGGTCAGCTGAACAAGGCAATGCACTGGCTCAAAATTCATTGGGCTATTGCTATGAAGAAGGCTTGGGTATAGACAGAGATTCCAAACGTGCTGTGTACTGGTATTACAAAAGTGCAAAGCAAAACAACCCCTGGGCGCAATGCAATCTGGGCTTTTGCTTTGCTAATGGCATCGGCGTTCCACAAAACAATAACAAAGCGGTGCACTGGTATAGAAAAGCCGCCGACCAGAACCATGCACGCGCGCAGGACAAATTAGGTCTGCACCTTCAACACGGTCTAGGAGTTACACGAGATCTGACTTGCGCCGCGCAATATTTTCGATATGCAGCTCAGCAAGACCACATTGCCGCTCAGTTCCACCTTGCCAATTGCTTAGAAAAAGGTTTGGGCACTGAAGTCAATCTTCAAGAAGCCACCATGTGGTTCGAACGCGCTGCTTTGGCAGGCTGTAGAAGCTCGCACGAGCGTTTACGACGGCTTTTGATCCGAGTTTGTTTCGAATCTGACACCGGTAACTTCTCGACTTTGATTAAAGGAAATTTCTCTACAGAATGGATGAATGGTCACTGCGCACCTGCCGCTTAATCAAAATGTTTTCAATCAAGTATCCCTCACTTCTTCCTTGCATTAATCTGAAATTTGCATTTCAATCCACGTACTTTTTCATTCAACACTTGTTTCGCTCACTTCATCTGTAGATTTTTTTTCCTGTTAAATTGATTTTTTCCGTGCTATGCTGGCGCAGATGCATACTGTTAAAACCGTTGAGCAAAGATATATACCTTTGTAAGTAGCATATTGCAGTCAGCGCAATTAATAGTAATGTTAGCTTTTTCATTTTTTTTTTTTTTTTTCAATACAAGAAAAAAAAAATACCTCACTTGCCAATCTCGCTCGGTATTAGGGCTATTTGTTTTACCATAGCTCCTTCACATTCACGTCACTTTTCACTTTAGACTACATTGCAATGGCCGTGTTTCTACCATTGTTAGTGATTGGCGGTGCTCCCGTGTGTTATGCTACTTACAAAGTTTTTGACACTGTTGACAAAGAGACAACCCGACTTATTGCTCCTCAAGGAACTGAATCATGTAAGACATTTGACCGAAGCGGATGCTCAAACATAGCATTGATGAAATACTGACTGATAGCGTCTTGTAACAGCGTCCTCCACTTCATACTTGACAGCAACCACAGTATCGATTGTAACTGCTGGAATGTTTTCGAAATACGCCTTCACATCGCAAACTAGACACAGGTTATTTTTCGCCAAAGTTGCACCAACATCAGATCTAAGAATTGCCTCTCTAAAAGTTGCTGGAGAGCTACTAGGAAGAATTTCACTTGTTCTATGTGGTGCAGCGGCAGCTGGAGCTGCCTCTGGTCGTGCCGTGGCATTAAATTCGAGCCCTAAGAAAACATAAACGGAGCAGATGATGTAACCATGTACACTAATGAAGTATAGAGCATACTGAAGGATATTTATTTGTGAGAATAAAAACAACTATACAAGAATATTAACATCAAAGAGTTATTTGAAGCTTCCAGGAAAGTACAATGGCTCCAGTCATCATGATGTCTATGTGGTGAACGAACTACTTGGCAAGCTTGGTTTGGCCTGTGGCGTTGTGTGGCTACGAAAGCCCTCCCCCCAAATCGAAATTCCCCCCCCCAAATTGCGGACTCACATTTTTGAAATACCCTCTGTGGGCCTGCCGATTGCTGTTTCCCTCCTTTCTCGCCTGTGAGTGTCCTATTCATTATGCATCTGGGGGATGGAAGAGATAAATGAGTCAGATAGCGATACTATACAACCGTACGATACGCCAACACGAACTTTGCCATGGATGGATGAAAATGAACGACTGTGGATGTTCGCTTTGAATCCATTCCATCGATGGATGGATGGATGGATGGATGAGTGGCCAGATGAATCGATCAAACCGACATACACATAAGCAAACCATCATGGATAATACGTGTAATATACTGAAATGCTAATCATTCTCTTTCTGTCTATATACCTTCACCATTTATTCACCATTCACCAACCATTCACAAAATTTCCAATCTGACATTTTCGAAATCTCTTACACATCAGTCCCAACATGGCTTCTCACAAAATCGCCAAGCCCGCTGGTGCTGCTCCCGCTGATGAAGTTGAATTGAGCGTTGCTCAAGCTCTCTTGGACCTTGAGAACAATGTTCCCGAGCTCAAGAAGGAGCTTAGACCTCTTCAAATCTCTTCTGCCAAGGAGGTAATATATCACTGTCAAACTTTTGGTCGATGGCCAGAATGGCTACGATTACACTGGCTAAAACTTTGATTGTATTATTGCAGGTTGAACTCGGTGGTGGTAAGAAGGCTATCGTCGTCTTCGTCCCTGTTCCTCAGTTGAAGTCCTTCCACAAGGTCCAACAGAGACTTACCCGCGAGCTCGAGAAGAAGTTCTCTGACCGCCACATCCTTTTCATTGCTCAGCGTCGCATCATGCCCAAGCCCACTCGCCACTCTCGCCAGAAGCAGGCCCGTCCCAGATCTCGCACTTTGACTGCTGTCCACGAGAAGATCTTGGATGACCTCGTCTACCCCACTGAGATTGTTGGTAAGAGAACCCGCGTCAAGGTCGACGGTTCCAAGACCATCAAGGTGTAAGTAAATCATTTGAGGGATAATTTGAATCCTAGAAACCATTTGTGCGTGTATCTAATGAATTTGTGAATATTTTTAGTTTCTTGGATACCAAGGATGCCACCTCTTTGGAATACAAGCTCGACACCTTCTCTTCCGTCTACCGCAAGTTGACTGGCAAGGAGGTCGTTTTTGAATTCCCTGCCAACGTTGAGGTTGCTTAAATGATTGAACCTTTCACATTTTTTTCGTTATCACTCTTCAACATTTAAAACAAACAAAAAGTAGCTTTGATTCCGTTGGCTTGATGCAGAATACAATCCCCCGCTATTAAAGTCTAAAAGAAAAAGTACAATTCATTAGGAAAGGTGGATTTGAGGTGAAAGTGTGAAGGTGCCGGAGACATGCCATAATTATGGAAAGAATTTCCTACACGTTGAAGCGGCAGAGCATTAAGGTTTTTCCTTTTGGCAAACGACGCCATCGCGCTAGCAGGAAGTTATAAAACCGACAAAGTAATTTAGGAGGGGTCGCTATTTTTCAGGAGAAAAAGCGACAGTAGCAATTTTGATTTACTTGGACACTCGCTATGCCATCCACTTTATGTACAAGTTGTCCTTTTTCTATACTTTATTTCGTGTAGAGTTTTTTTTTGTTTTTTTGTTTACATGCGATGTACAACACACACGTCTTTGTAACCCAAACGTGCGTAGTACAGTTAAAGGAAAAAAGCTAGAAGTCTCTTTTTCGAACTCCTCAGAGCTCCCTGAAAGGCCACAATGCATGTAAACCGGGAGCCGAAGATCACCAATGGCGGTATCATGATTGGGTATACCTCCCCCTGTCAAGTCAGTAAACGCCAAGCGGTTGGAAGCACATTCCTAGCTGCATCATGTCACCCCTTCAACCACCGTGTGCTTTGTGTTGATCCAATGAACACACAAAAAAATAGATCTCCGCATTTTATACCGGCCTACGATTGGCACTGGGTGTTGGAGGGGAGGCCCAAAAGGACGTCATATTGGCTAAACAACTGTGGACTCACAACTGGTACCTCTCTGTTTATTGACCACCAAACATGTGTCATACCTGTGAAGGAGCTGGAAGGGTTTGCAACATCATCCAGCCCTGCTCAATCTGCATCACTAGTTCAACCTTATGTCACTACACTGATCCCGATAAACTCCGTCTGGTATGGCAGCAATCTGTTGAGCGTTATGGTAGAGATCAAGCTTTGGAGCGCCTTGCAAATATGGTAAAAGAGGAAGGAAGCCGATCTTCCTCCGCAAATACCAGCCATTTATCTGTTCCATTGAAAATGAATTCGGGCATCTTAAAGGCACATCATATTGATAGCATGGGCCACTTCCACGGAGAAACTTCTGGATTACTGACATCTGCAAACAGGAACATCTCAACTACCAATGAATTTAATTTACCGCAGGTTACCATTTCCCCTCCTGTGGTCTCATCCTATAACCAAACGCATTTGCTGGATTCATACTTCACGCACGTCCACCCTCGATACCCTTTTATATCAGAAAAATGCCTGGCTATTCAACTTCAAGCTCGAGCCAGTGGTCAGCCAAACTCTCTCTCAACCTTGTTCCTGTATGCTATTTTTGCTGCTGGAGCAAAAATGATGCCAACCAATATCGAGTTCTCAACCAGACTATTCTTTGACTATTGCCTGGAAATCAAGCACTTGTACATGGACAGACCACGTATGAGCACGATATGTGCGCTGGCGCTCTTATCAAGTTGCTGTCCAGAAACCACCTCCAACGGGCAAAGTTCCAAGATGTTATCAGCCATGCTGGCATCAGAATCCAATACAATGGCTCGAATCATGGGCTTGCATCGAAATATAAAGCCCTCCACCGAGTCTTCGGCTGTACAGCGGGACAGGTGTCGAGTGTTTTGGGTACTTTTTGTGTTAGACAGACTTTTCTCAATGAACAATGGATACCCACTCACTTGGGACGAGAAACACATTGATATCCAACCTCCTGTGGTAGAGGATTATGCCTCAGATGAGAAAATGGTAGTCGTTATGCAAGACTTTCATTACTATGTCAAGCTTGGCAAAATTGTGGGCAGGATTTGCAATCACTCTTATACCACCAAATCTGAAGACATGCGAACATCTTGGTAAGTTATGAGAAGCATCTATTCCATTTGAGACGTCGCTGACATCTATCACCTCCAGGAAACTAGATACGATGCTTGCAACCCTCGATTCATGGCTTACTAGCTATATCTTGGAATTACCTCAGCATTTGCGTTATGATCCATCCACTGTTGTGGCAAGACCTCGAACAGAGCTGGACATCTCCCTTACGCTGCAGCATCCTCCAAAGTCCCTGTTTGCTCGCCTTCTTCATCTCATTGCACATACCTGTTTGATACTTTTGCATTCTCCATATATATCCGATAGTGACAAGACGGATGCTTCTCAACAAACCGTCGCCTCACAACCCTCCTTAGATCTTTGTATTTACGCAGCGACTCTCATTACCCATATAACCTTTGTCATGCAACAAGAATACCCCATTATGACCTCGCAATGCCCTTACACCAGCCATTCACTTCTCATAGCCATTCGGATCCACTTGATGTGTGCCATGTCATCGGATACGAAACTAACGACAGAGGGACGAAAAAAGTTTGTTCAAAGCGCAAACGTGTTACAGAGGATAGCTGAAGAAGCAGGAAAATTGTGGATTATGGACACTCTACATGCCATGAACAATATCTTTAACATTCAAAAGCGAGCAGAACAAAACCTGCCACCTACACCATCATTATCGCTGTCATCGTCTGGCAAAAAAATGAAGATGCCAACACCAACAGAAGCAAAACGTAAAGGCAACATTGCTGCAGCAACCAGTTTGAATCAGACAAAGTTACGTCGAAAAAAATCCACAAAACTTGGTTATGCAGGAACTAGTGAACGTACTCCTAATAACATTCAGCTTTCCAGCCCGACCAATTCTTTACCAGAACGCACGATACCACCTGGGGGAATAGCGAATATACAAGTCGCCGCCGTGGTACGGTCACCTTCCAGTGCATCGAGTACCGGTTCATCACCAAGTCAAATCAATGGAATGGGACGGGATAAATCCCAATCCCTCACAACAACCCCAAGCGTTAAGACGGAATCGCCGGTTGGCCAAGACTCGCAAGTTTACCCTTCATCCTTTGCCTTTCCCGTGGTGTTCAATGGAACATCTCAGCCAGTGGGTGATTTCATGGACTTGCACAATTTGGAAACATTTTCGCCCTTTCAGGGTGATGCTTCTATGCTGTACGCGAATAACATGTTTTCATACCCAACGAATACTCAAAGCAATACGGTGATGATGGATGCCAGATGGCAACCACCTAACCCACCGTTTGACCCTACTTATGGCTTCAATGGACCACTCTGAAACACATATACATATACGAAGCTTCCCTTATTTTGGTTTTCTTTTTTGAAATTTGCAAATTCTTATTGCTTGAAATTTTTTTTCTTATAGTTTCTATGTAACTGTCTATTTTTTGTTTACTTTGTCGACCTTCACAGATTATCATTCTCAAAATATTTCGTTTAGTTTTGATGGGTTTTCTTTTATTTTTTTTTCTCTTTAAAAGAATTATGAAGTGTGTAGAATAATTGGTACTTTCTTGCACTTTGCAACAGTAAATATATTCCGCTCTGCAGTGGATAAAACGAGACCTAGTTTCAACGAACCTATAGCAAAAACTTCATGCAGTGTGCAAACGCCTGAGTGGCCCATGAGAGGTCACATGATCTATGACTTAGTCAAATTTCGGTTGGGCGTCTGTGCAAGACACTTTCTCACTTCTTTTCCTTGTTTTCCACACATTAAACAGACGATGGCATCCTCAAGTTCTGAAGACGACATACCGCTTATGAAGCGCAAAAACCAAGTCAAAAACGGTATATAGGCTTTCTTATTGCTAATCCTGTCAGCATACGACCCAAACAAAAAAAAAACTTAACCCTTCTGCGTACCTTAGAACACAATGGAAGGTCTTACAGTCCTAGATCTGCTGAACAAACCCCAGATCCGACGCAAGTTCGATCGAAATCCGTGATTGGCGAAGACGAAAGTTCCGACGAAGAAATGCCTTTGGCGAAACGCGCAAATTCCAAGACGAATGGAAAGCATATTAAGAGCGAAGATAGCAGTGACGACGATAATGTTCCTTTGGTAAGTCATTGGAAGCCGTCTTTGCGTGCTTCAACAATTAAGAACTGTACTTTAACACATCTAATGAAAAAAAAAAACTTAGGCAAAGAAAGTTAAACTGGAGAAAAAACCAGTAAGTCGTAGGTCGTAATAAGGTTTTGTTATGCGAGTTTTGCATACTCATAGAAATTTCTTTTTTTGCAGACGAAAAAGCGTCCTGCTCCCAAGGTTGAAAATTCCTCTGATGACGAAAAGCCGCTTGCAAAAGTGAGAAAGGACATTAAGAAAGTTCCCAAGGTCAAGGCCGAAGACGAGAAAAAGGTCGTCAAGAAGCAAACCGAAAAAGTGGAGGAAGATGAGGCAGAGGCTCAGTACAAGTGGTGGGAACAAGGAAACGACGACGATGGCTCAACGAAATGGAATGAATTAGAGCACAATGGCGTGCTATTCCCACCTGCATATGAGCCACATGGCATCAAGATGAAATATGATGGAAAGCCAATTTCGTTGTCGCCTGAAGCTGAAGAAGTGGCAAGTTTCTTTGCTGCTTTGATTGAAACAGACCACGGCAAAAATCCAGTCTTTCAGAAAAACTTCTTTGCGGATTGGCAGGAAATTTTGAAGAAGGATGACAAGGTATGTGCTGTCCTCGCTAATAGGTTATTTTTTCTATCATGGCTCGTGGGTTCCGTCGTAATTTAACCGCCGTCACATCGCGTCAGAATCCTAAAATCACCGACTTTGAGAAATGCGATTTTCGGCCCATGTTTGAGCATTTTGAGCTAGAAAAGGAACGGAAAAAGCAGTTAACCAAGGCTGAAAAGCAGGTATGTTCATATGCACCTCACCCTTCAATAGATGCTACAAATTGAACCCCTATCTCATTCCTTTGCATGCAGCAAATCAAGGAGGAAAAAACCAAAGTGGAAGAGCCATACCTTTACGCCATTGTGGATGGTCGCAAGGAAAAAGTTGGTAACTTCCGTATTGAACCTCCCGGTTTGTTCAGAGGTCGTGGCGATCACCCAAAGACCGGTCGTCTGAAGGTACAGGCTTGAATGCATTATGTCTACCATCAGTGAAAGATCAAGACTAACTTGTGATTGCCGCAGCATCGAGTCATGCCGGAGCAAGTTACTCTCAATCTCGGCGAGAACGCACCTATTCCAAAGCCGCTACCCGGACACAAATGGGGTGGTGTTGTGCATATTCATGAGGCAACATGGTTAGCTTCATGGAAGGAGAACATCAATGGCACCATCAAATATGTCTTTTTGGCCGCCACCTCATCTTGGAAAGGGCAAAGTGATATGCAAAAGTTTGAAAAAGCAAGAGAGTTGAAAGTATGTGACATCGTTGTTTGTGGTAGTTTTGAATCTCAAAATTAATCTGAATACTTTCCATGTAGAAACATGTCAACAGGATTCGTAAGGATTATCGTCAACAGCTCAACGACAAGCTTATGGAAACCCGACAGCGGGCAACTGCCATGTATTTGATTGATGTTCTTGCTCTCAGAGCTGGTAATGAGAAAGGCGATGATGAAGCTGATACCGTCGGCTGTTGTTCCCTTCGGTACGAGCACGTCACGCTCGAACCACCCAATACTTTGGTCTTTGACTTTTTGGGTAAAGACTCCATTCGCTATCACAACTCAGTGACTGTGGATCCCCAAGTTTTCAAGAACATTAAAATCTTCAAGAAACAAGTGGGTCCTGACAATATGATCTTTGATCGCTTAACGGTATGTTGTTGTTTTGATGTTTTTTTTTTTTTTCACGTTACATGATACTCATGATTCGACACACAGACCATGAGTTTGAACAAGCATTTGGGCAGTTATATGAAGGGCCTTACCGCTAAGGTATTCCGTACCTACAACGCTTCTCATACCTTCCAAGAGCAACTAGACAAATTGACTCGTGAGAGCGATTCGGTCCACGATAAACTGTTGTCGTACAATCGGGCCAATCGTGAGGTTGCCATTCTCTGTAACCATCAGCGGTCCGTCTCTAAGAACCATGGTCAAATGATTGCAAAGATTGAGGACAAGGTTGGTTGGGATACTTTACTTCTTCCTGGGATTAAAAAATGGTTATGTCTAAATACGTATGGCTCGTTTAGATTCGCGCAATGAAGTATCAGCGAAAGAGACTTAGAAGACAGATCATTCAGCTTGACCCAAAGATGAAGAAAAGCAAGATGGAGGAGATGCAAGCTGAGTCAGACTTGGAGGACGAATGGATCGAGGAACACCAAAAAGATCTTTTGGTCAAGGAACGAGAGAAGATAACCACTAAGTTTGAAAAGAACAACGAAAAACTTGTCAGCGAAGGACAGGCAGCATTACCAGAAAAGGAACTCAAAGAGAAACTCAAGGCTGTAGATGAGATGGAGAAGGAAATGAAGAAAGAGAAGCAAACTGGCAAAATTGAATTGAAGCCAAATGCGTCGATCGATAAGTTATTAGCCCAAATCACTAAATTAGATGAGCGCATCAAAGCTACTAAGAATCAAGCCCTAGACAAGGAAGAAGGCAAAGAAACCGCTTTGAGTACTTCTAAACTCAACTACATTGACCCAAGAATATCTGCCCTATGGTGCAAAAAGCATAATGTGCCTGTTGAGAAAGTCTTCAGCAAGACATTGCGCGACAAGTTCCAATGGGCTATGGAAGTAGATGACGATTGGGTAAGTTGGGACATTGTTGCTTTGTCCGCTGATGGTTTGCTCTCTTGTCACTAACTGACATTCTATCAGAAATTCTAAACCTAAACCATATTACAATCACTTGGCTTACCCAAGATTACATACACACCACTTCTTTTTTTTTTGGCAAAAAGAAAAGTAAAAAAGTATGGCCCATCGTGGCCTTTACAGACAATCAACCCAAATACTGTTTGCATACTTTTTGTCTTCTCGCTTTCGCTCTTTAACTTGGATACTCACATTAAAAATTGAATTTGAAGAATAGCAAAAATGAACCCAATTACTAAAGGTTTAATAGAGACGGGAGTCAATACTGGTCGTATTTACACAATAGAAATATTTTTAGAATGGCCTTATTGCCACATATTAGAGTCGTTATTGTTTGAATTCATCATCTGCAAAGAGCCTGATTCGCTTTGTCGTTGCTGATAGTATGTATTCCAGGCATCAAAGTCTAAACTAGTTGGTACAGACCAGAAAGGATTTTCTGGTCGATGTCGAAACATGCTTTGATCTGCCATCTGCTGCTGGTCAGGCTGATTTGATAGTGCAGGCTGTTGTGGTTGAGGAGCCGGCGTTGGCGCCGTAGTAGTAGGGTTAAGTGAAGGAAAAAACGAGACGGATGGACCGAACATGAGATCCGAATCAGAAAACGGGGTGTTGATGAGGTTGACAAGCTCATTAGCTTGGGCAACGTAAGAGTTTCCGTTATTATTCGGTATAAGCCCCGACGATGACTCAGGAACAAACATGGATGGCCCTTGTCCACTATTGTTTTGTTGAATGTGATCGAATAATTGATCCATGGTCAATCCAAATTGTCGTAACGAATACGCCTCATTGCTAGAGGGGGATGAAGGAGAGGATGCAGCTAATGAAAATAGAAGGCAAGGCATGGTCAGCGTGATTGGAAAAAAAAATGTCTAAGCATATCAAAGACTTTGGTTGTCATACCTGAATTCTCGCCACCATTACTAGCATTGCTGCTCTGCATGGTCATGACTGCTTTGGGTCGCCCGGTGCCAGCTATCTCGGCCGATGCTACAGGTGAGAGTCTGTCATGGTCGGGCGAAGAAACAGAAGCAATACTTCCAGATCGTTTATCTCTTCGAGGTGTTTGCCCTCTACCAACATCGGAAAGATTTGCCATTCGCCCAGAGTTCATGTTCTCCATAGATTCTTTTCTATTTTGTCGGTTGCCATCCGTGTTAGCTGCTGCAATTGGTTTTTTGGATGAACTCTTCTGCTGATCTTCTTGCACGTTGCTGATATCGATCTCTTGAATGTTGAGAACTTTCACAAAAATGTTATAGATAACTTCTGCATTGGCGGTAATGGTTTGTAGTCGTTTAAACACGTTAGTGGACTTTTTAAGATTAATCTTGGCTGTTTCTCGTACTTTTTCATCGTCACTGTTGGCATTGTAGACGTGAATAATGGAAGATGAGAAGACAGGATAGACAACAAAATTCCAAGAAAAGAGCATAGATTCACGGAAATTCATTTTTTCCGCAATGCTGATACATCGTATAGCTGCCGACGTACAGATACTGAGAGAAGAAAGTGACGATTTCGCATTGTTCTGACCATGACCATTGCGCTCAATGAAAGGCCTGTGTAGTAGCTGCAGAACTGTATAATAACATAATGCAATCATGCCTAAACCAAATACGTTAACTTATCTAGATTTAGCTGTGTATTTGGAAAAGTGAACATTTCCACTTACCAGGCATAAAGCTTACTGAATGACGAGCATTGACATCTGCTTTACGTTCATGTCTGAAGAGGGACAGTGATGAAGGCAAATTTTGTCGCCAATCTGTCAAGGCGTGATCCAACAGAGTGACAATAGCATCACTTCCGTACTTCATGCTGACTTTCTTAGCTTTAGGCGTGTAAAGTCCACGAAGGATACGACCAAGGATTTCGGACAGCTTGGCAAGTTGTACAAATGGCTGATACAACGGTTGCTTCACGTTCTTGCTAGTTGTCGAAGTTGGTGGTATGGAGGGAAATCGAGGACCATCAGGATCTCCTTCTTGCCAAGTATCCATAATCTCATCCCAATCCGCATATTCATCGGGGTATCCAACGTCACAATCCTAACCATTAGGTTGGTTAAATGTTGAAACGTGAGATCATGCTATAAACCGAAAGTTTACCTCATCAAAGATAGCAACCGGCTTGCCTGTCGCCGCAGAATTCCACTTGTCGGCAATATATATAGACCACCAGACTCGCTTTCTTGTTTCAATCTCGTTTTGAGGCAATAACCATTTATCTGACGAACGATTTAGACCCAAATCTTGTGCCTAATCAAACCATAATTTAGAGAATTAGCGTATGCACGTTATTTGAGGTTTGCAAATACTAGAAATCATACCATGCGGATATCCTGTTCATTAAGGTAGTAGCAAAATAAAATAACAAAATAAAAATTAGTAAGGAAGCAAAGAAAGATTTGATAGCTTCTAATCGGTATAAGCTTACAAGACCACAAATCAGCCAAACAATGGTAGATCTTGAGTCAAGGCTGGCACGATGATTTTGAGCGATGAGCAATGCTTGAACGGTAGACATAGATGGCGTGTAATGGCCCACCAAGAATTTGCGCAATTCGTCGAAAAGGCTTTCGGACCAATTTTCAGGAGGTTGCCAATCTTCATCAATGTCTATCAATTTGTTGATATCCTGACGCCTAGCTACTTCTAAATACCGAGCAGCGGCACCATACATCGCTAATAAAAGTGGTGCAGATGGAAATGGCTTAATTTGCCCACGGTACTGCTTCAAAAACATAATCTTGTTGACGACAGGTAGGATTGGGTGGATGTAAATGAAATACCTGTGTAAGAAATGTAGATAATAGCGGTCAATGCAAAAGTTTGTAGAGACCCAATTCGAATGTTGAATATACCTACACTTTCATCAATCTATCGCTCATAGCCATGTCTAGACCAGCAACAATTCTTATCCAGTCTGCAACAGTATGAATCTTTTCTTCTGGTTTGACATTTCCATGCTTAATCAAGGTCGATAGATCAAATCCTTTATCGCCACCAATATTATCGTTGACGAGAACAATGTCTTCTCCAAACCGATGAAATTTGGCACCTATATCGTTACCGAATAATCGATCATCCATGTTGTATTTCTTGGTTAACATATGGATGGCAGAGACATCGCCAATGTATTTTGCTCGCTCGTATTCGGCATAAGGAATATAATCTTTACTGCCTCGTCGTTCTTCTGCTTTTTGTACTGGCTGTGGTGCGACGTCTACTTCTGGAGACGGCTGTATTGACGCTGGTTTCGCTGAAGGTTCTTCTACTTGTCGATCTTGAGAAGACTCGCGGCTGCTTTTATCGGGTTCACTGTCATTCGGATCGCTACCAGCATGCTCTTTACTTCCTTCAGAAGTATCTGCAAGACTGCCTAATATTCGTTCCATACGTTTCAAACGGTTTTCTAATGTCTCGATATAACCTTTTGGCGGTCCACGTTTTTTGGCACTGGAAATGAATACAAGATAAGAATGACATGTTTCGCGCACACATTACATATCGTATAGATTGCATACCTATCGTTGAAGTGGCATTCGCTATTGTAGGTTTTGCAGTTCGTACATATGCTTCCAGGACCTTGAGCATCGCACTTGACTTTCTTCCTTCGACAAAAGTCACTGGTGGAAATAATAGAAATGGAATCAGACATTGGCTGTAACGGAACATATAGCTTTGTGAGTAATCTTACCAAGCTCTGCTGACTCTAACTCTTTTGTTGGATTTATCGTCAACAGCAGCCGGTCTCGTCATTGGCACACCATACTGAGCTGGAGGGTAGGGTTGATTCTGATTAGAAGGAAATTGGTAGGAATGTGGTTGAGGTTGTTCTTGAAATTGAGGGTGATTTCTATCCGGTGGAAGAATGTTCGGGTATGCAGAGCTTTGGGAGTTTGGATTATAGGGTGGTAAGCTCATTTTGTACTGAAAAGCTGCCAGGCAAGCAATGCATCAACAAGGAGATTCAATGACCAAGCACTCGACAAGCCCGTGTTTCCGGCGGCCCCCCCCCAGAAAATTTTCATTCGGAGCCGGGGAAACTGTTATACCTACCCCTTCCATCTGCCAATCGAACATTGGCCCAACAAGTGCCTAGAGTCATACACTGTTAATCTAATTACAATGAACCTATGTCCCATGCATCACCATAGATGATCTTCCTTTGAGTTTTCGAATGCGGAAAGTTAGGGAAATGATATCCTTCTTATAAAAACATGCTAAAGTTTCCTTTCAATTCTTGTCCCTCTGGTTCATTCAACGAAAACAAACCAAGTCAGTGGTTAACGACCAGTTAATCAAAAACGAGTATGCTTTAACATATATCATTTGATATTGTTCAATTGACGCTGCTCAATTTATGCATGTAAAATTTGAAATATTTCGTATACAGAAAAGTTGGTATCTATCTAATCAAGCGGTGAAATTTCCTTTGTTTTGCGTTCTAAAAAAAACGTTAAAATCCGGGGTGTTATCATACTTGAGGCATCTACTTATAATGAGGTTATTGCTTTAGTGTGAACTATTGAATTCGAAAAACGTGATGTCAATGATTCTAACTACTGTCTTCATATCGTACGGCTGAGAAGTGACTATTATGTGTCATCCAAAGAAAAGACGAGAAGTGATAGCGGAAGCCGCCGTAGAATGCCCTCTTACAGAACTGTGTTCTCACACAAAACTTTCTGTAAAGGAACTTCTCAAATATTCAATAAGACACTATTCTCTTGATTTGGAGCTAGTCTACATATTGCAAATCCCAATAAAATCCAAGCTTAGCGTTAAGTTCTCAGCTTGCACGCAAACTGAGACAATGTTAAAGTTGAGTGTTAGAGACTGCTTTTTTTTTTGCTGACGAGGTCTCCGGCAACATGCGCCGGAATTTTGCTCGATAGTTCTTTTAACTTGCAGACAAACGACTCGGCGTTCAATTCCGCACTTGGACATGAACCCTTATCAAGGCTTCAATCGACCGCCTGTGGATATCCTTCCAGCACCATCGGGTTCGGTACCTAGTGTTGCGCCAAATGACGATTCACCACGGCGAAAGCGAACTCGAGCAAAAAGAAGTTGTGACATGTGTCGCAAGAAGAAGAGCAAATGCGACGCTGAAGTCAATCGACCTTGCACCAACTGTAAAAATTGGAAAACAGAATGCGTATTCCTTGTCGAGCAGAAGAAGCGTGGTCCCAGTACAGGGCATGTATTTTATCTTATTACATTGAGCTTTTTGCGTTATCACACCATGTTTCAAAAAAAAAAAAAAAATTAACACTTTGTGTCCAACGCAATTAAATCAAAATTAGTTATGTAGAAATGCTCGAAACTCGGCTAAAGAGAATGGAATCCTTGATTGAAAATTTGGCCAAAGCAAATGGAGCACCAGATGAGCCTTCGAATGATGAACCTTCGATTCATTCAAGCGATGAAATAACACCGCCACCGTCGACAGACGAAGCCAGCAGTACATCGATTGGTGATCCAGGCGAGGCATTTGTTGATCGTATGGAATCAATCAGCGAATCCCCACAACCCGATAGCCCTGACCACAGTATTAAAGTGGAAGCGCAAATGAAAGGCTTACAAATCCAGGACTATGGAAGCGTGTGTTACATGGGGTCCAGTTCTGGAATTGGTCTGATTGACCGACATTTTCTAAAGGGCAAAAAAATGCGACTTCCCGGCGAAAAGCTAACATTTGTTCAGAAAGTTAATGATGACGAAGCTGAAAATATCATTGTCAAAACCGAAGTATACACACCAGAGGATTTGCAAGGATATACTCAATCGACGACATCTTCATTGACTGTACAGGATGACGATGAAAACTTGCTGTATGACAAAACTCTGACTGATCGATTGGTTGATTTGTAAGTCATGTTGCTTTCAACAAGGTACCGCCATAGCCATTCAGCTGATTGTTTATTATTGATATCGCTTGTTCGTGATGCATGTAGATTCTTCGAAAATATTTACATTCATGCACCCTTTATCAACAAAGCACAATTTTTACACGTTTACCACAATCCAGAATGCTCAGGTTCGCGTGACGAATATCTTTTGGCAGCTATTTGCAGTATTGGCGCTCGATTTTTGCCTGAAGATATTGTTTATGCTACGCCACGGCAAGATGGAAATGGATTCGACATAGTTAGACGCAAATCCCCGGATATTGTCAAGTTCTTTGAGCATAAAGCCAACACCCTCGTAGACATTGCATTCAAGAGATCTCGTATCAGCACTTTACAGACTCTATTGTTGATCACAATGTACTTTGAACATAGTCACGACCCTGAAGAAACAAGTGCTCGATGGTTCATCGCTGGCGTGGTAGGTTGGAGGATTACTTGGTCTTTTTAACAGCCAGATCACTAACGCATGTGTTCTATTTTTCATTGTTCAGGCTATCCGGATGGTAAGATTTGTCAACTATTTAACCTAAGCTCCATTATTTGTAAGCACGCCTCTAAATCAGAAATTTTTTAGGCTCAAGATCTAGGCTTACACTTAAGCCCTACTCGCTGGAATATACCCAAATATGAAATTGAGCTTCGAAGGAGACTTTGGTACGCTACCTATCTAATGGATCGCTGGGTACGTTTTACTTGATCTACTTTGTTAGCTATTAGCTGTGTACATGTTTCTAAACATTTTGTCATAATTGTATGAATATTTCTTTTACCACCTCGAATATAGGTTTCAGCAGAACTCGGTCGACCTGTAACTCTTTTGGACCATGACTTTGATGTTGAATTACCTACAGAATATGAGCTCGAATTACCTCCGTCATTGTGCGGCGCACAGTCCAGTAGCGAGGCTACACTTGAGTCTGACGACCACAACGCAAACCGGAAACCTAAATTCAAAGGCTTCATCCATATGATTAGATTGACTCAAATTTTGGGTCAAGTTTTACAGAATCTGCATACACCGCGCGCGAGAGCTGTAGGTCGTCGTAACGAGTCACTTGTCCGCTTTTTGGACGGTGCCCTTGTTAGATGGAAGTTAAACCTATCACCCGAATTGGAGTTTAACACATCCGTCCCAGCTTGTTCAACCAGAGGTGAGACTACACCAACGATTTCCCTCATTTTATTTGATCAGCAAAGTTGACATCCCATCGTTTGTAGGATATATTCAAATGTGCTATAATCTTGTACTGCTCTTATTGCATCGACCAGCTAGCACTGATAGAATTGAGAAATCAGACACGGCGTTTCAGTCATTAACCATCTGCACAAACGCAGCCCATAATATTCTCAGTATTGCTGAAAATCTTAAACCCGAGGATTTTACACAATCTCCGTGGAGTATCACCATGTAGTAAGTTCACTGTGTCCTTCCACCGCTCATTGATATTGGCCACTTTGATTTTTAACCAAAAACATGATTCTCTTTAGTACAATTGTGCAGGCATCCCTCATTTTTTTGCACCTTTCCAAAGGAGACAACATTCAGTTAAAGCAATGTGGTTTCAACAGCTTGCTGCGATGTGTCAGGCTTTTCAAACGAACTGAATTTCGCTGCAGCGCACCTGACAAATTGGTCAACTTCTTATTTTCCTTGGTCGCCATGGCCTTGGACCGAAACGAAGTTGTAACACATTTACTGACCGCTCAAGAAGATGATGAAATAGCCCGTAGCTTTGCCGCTGAAGTTGATGAGATGAACATCATTCCCACTGTTGGCCTATCTGATCTCAACATCGGAAGGGAGAAAGTAAAGCGCGCTGCATCAGTAACACAGCATGGTCAGAGTAAGCGCCCGAGAGCAAAGGATTGGAATGCCAATTTATTGATGGATATGTTGGACGCCAGCGAAACGGCTGACAGTCATCCAATTGATCCCACCAACGACTTCAATCAAAGTTTACAAATGCCTATTCTCCAACCACAACAACAGCTTTCACCGGCATCAAGAGGATATAATCAATCAACCGTTGCCATGACACCGAATGAAAGCCAACTTCTCTGTGGGACAGAATTAGATACAAGTGATTCGTATGCACTTATGGAAGGTCTTCTTTCTATCAACTCACCGACCCCTAGAACGCAAAGCCCATCCAATCCGACCGCTACATACAATTCTGATGCGAACAATGTGCAGATACAGCTACCCAACTTTGCCTACATGAGTGAATTGCATGCGCCTGAACCTGATTCTGAACAACCTCAAGATATCATCCAGCAGTTGTTCCAAAACCCACGTGTACAAGGTGCAAATGGAGATGACAGCAATGACCCGTCTCTTTCCTTACTGAATTCCGAAATCGCTATATGGGAAGCACCGTCTTCTATGATATGGAACGATTGGGATCAATATGTCACATCCCTTACATCAGCTCAGTAAACTTTGATTTGCCTATAACCCCGTTCTTAGATGTTCTAGATCGAACTTCATCATTTGTAAATCGAAACCGTTGCCTATAAATGCATCATCATTTTGTTTGTTTTACCTACTTCCAAGCAAATAAAAATAGTAAATATTAGTCGAAAATGTAAAAAAAATTGGGATATCGGCATCATACCGCTTAAGCTCACATTGGTACACCATTGAGAATTTCCTGCTACGTAAGAATTCATTATGATTGTTTTCAAAGAAGAATATAATTTATAGATAAATGAGGATGCTGTTGTCTACAAGAAGAAGCTGTTATGATATAAATGAAGGTGGGTTGGGTACTTGATTACTGCCACCTTGGTTGATGTTCTGAATGTTGTTGGCCTGTGGTGCCAGGACCGTGTCCCAATCTATCATAGAATAAGCATTACTGATTGTCATTTAACAAAGCTTATTTTAATGCCTTCTGAAACCTTACCTTGCCAGTCGAATCCAAAGGCACTAGAGGCACCCCAAAATGGAGCAGCGGTATTTAATTCAGCTACGTGGCCGCCAGGATATCCAAGGCTAGAGGGATAAGAACCAGTGGCATACGTTGATGGATCAGGCGTGGTGACTCCGTCTGAGAATGAAGTAACCATTTGGTTTAGCGTTCCTGGATGGAGATTGCTTGAATTGGTAGTGGCATTAACCGGGGCTTCGGTCTGTTTGACAGGTCCATCGAGAGGTTTTCCTTTGCTGAGGGTGCTAGGGACGGTGCTGTCACTGGCTTTCATCTTTTGCCGCTCTTCAAACGTCGGTATACCAGCGAGGACATTGCGGATGAAATGGATCATCCTCCAACCATGTGGAATAGAGTCAAAGACTGGCTTTAAACATTCATCCACGCATATCCGAACATATTCTCGAGCTTGGAGGGCGGCTTCTTCCGAATCCGCAGCACAATCGAAGAGATGTATAAGAGTGGCTTGATAGACAGCGTAGGATGTGAAAACCCATTCAAAGCTAGAATTGATTCCACTCATCCTCAAAGCCGAAGCTACATCGGCAATTATTTTCGCGGCATTGCGGCAGTTATCGCCAGCCTTTAGTAATCTAGAGTTGATAGCAATATCTTTACTGGTCGTGATGAAGGGTCGATTTAAGAGGATGACGAGGGTTTGCTGGCACAAGGTTAAAATGCCTAAAGATGATCATTAGAAAACAAAGTCTCACATCGAATTCTCTCTCCTTTCAACCCTTTCTTATTACCTGCTGTCTCCAACTTGTCTTTCAATTCAAGTTCAGATCGCTGGAGTGGGAACTGGCGTATCTGTTTCAATCGATTCAAGTCACTTTCAGACAATTTGCATTCAGGTGGAAGATCATCTAGCCAGTTCTTCAGTCGCTCCTCTAGTTCGAATACAACAGAAGCAACACCGGGGCTGGTCAAACCCATAGCTTTGACCTTTGGAGAATAGAGCTGTCGAAGTATATAGCCAAGGATAGTTGAAAGGGATATCATATAACGGAATAACTTTTGGTGTCGCGTGGTAGTATTGTCAAAGGCGTCCTCCTGAATCAGCTCAGGAAGTTCAATATCGCAATCTGCTTCAGATATGGCCAACGGTCGACCAACCGCTGCACAACACCATCTATCAACAATGTACACACTGAACCATATGCGTTTCCGTTGCTCTGACTCGCGTTCGTTCATCTTCCATGTTGGTATATTTCGATGTAATCCTAAATCTTGTGCCTGAATGGATTATATAAGTCAAGTGGTTTTGATGTTCGAGATTAATCTACAAGTAGAACCTTAAGCCTTACCATACGAACACCCATGCCACTGAACATCCATGCCGTGTAAGCGTTAGCAGCGAAATTGGGTTGACTTGCGAGCAAAACCAAGGCTTGAATAATCTCCATCTTTGTATTAAGGTAATTGCGGCTAACAGCGGCGGTTGCTTTATCCATGACCATCAGAAGCAATTGGTCCTTGCTCATCTTACATTTCTGAAAGATAGGATCTGATATATATAAGAGTCTGCAACCCACAGAGCACACTGAATATAGCAGCGCCGTTGAAAAAAGTGGCTCCCCGTCCTTATGTTTTTTGAATTCCTCCATAAATGTCTTTTTGTCAATGATCGGCAACAATTGGTGGGCACCTGAAAAGTAGCTGGGAAGAAAGCAAGTTCTACATTAGCTTCTTTTTTACTCTTCCTACCAAGCGCATATCTGTACAGCAGTGGTCACTTACGAGTCTACGAGGTATGACAATACATCCAGGCTTACTCTCGCCTCTTCGCGATCTTCATCCCCTGCTTGTTCTGACGCAATTTGGTCTCGCAGAACCATCATGTCGTCACTTGCATCGCTAGCAGCACCGAATCGATAGGTTCCGATCTCATCCTTAAACAATAAGCTTTTTCGCATGGTCTCCTCATCCCTAGTCTTCGACATGAGATAAAGTCCAGAAGAGCTACCGATGTAACGGGCAATTTTGGGTTCCATGACTTTCAATCTGCTCTTCCTATTATTGTCTTCATTCACAGTAGCATTCGTAGCCATCTTTGAGGTCGGTATATTGATGGTTATTTCTTCTGTGGGTGGTGATACGGAGGGATGTGTGGAAGGATGAGATTTTTTGGGACGTTTCCTTTCTATTATCTGTTGTTCTTCCTCCTCTTCTTTGATTTCTTCTTCGTCATCATCATCTTCATCGTCAAAATTCGGAGGCTGTGAAGTGCCTGACAATGTCTCCAATAGTTTCTCCATTTTCTTCAAACGATTCTCGAGGTTACCGATATATCCCTTTGGAGGGCCTCTTTTACGAGCTTGCTCTTTAAAAGTACATTCCCAACTGCTCTGTACACACGTCGAACAAGGGAAATTGACGTCCACATCACACCTGTTACACAATTCAACTTTGTCAGTTTACCAGCATAGTGAGGAACCGAAGCCAGATCGTAATTATTTACCGAATTTTTTTACGCCGACATATATCGCCTGTAGAGAGGTGTCAAAGAAGTTTTGTTAATGAACATTCAGTTATACATAAAACCATGGTACAAAGCGTTGCACAAAGCCATACAGCTCATAACCTGGGATCAATCAACGGTTTTAACTCAACGTACATGCTCTACTAACACGCGATCGACGATTTTGTGACTGATCAATTGCAGACGGATGCTGTGCTTGTGGCAATGAAGGCACAGGCTGATCTCGAGGTGGGTACATGGGCTGGTTTACTTGTGCATTATATGGAAAGTTTGGATTCATTGCATATGGAAAGAAAGAAAAGAGTTGAAAAACAGGTGAGAGAATGGGAAAAATATTTCGCCGGTCTGGCAAAACATCACTTCGGCCCTACTATATGCCGTTTTGAGTTCATTATCTAACTGCCTTGACCCGCGATAATAATACCCGCAATAATATCACCCGTCGTAGACGTTCCGTTCACAGGTACATCTGGACGAAGAGCTGCGTTGCTGTTTGACGATGTCTGTGGCCCAACCGAAGTATTCTTGCGAAGTCCAAAGGCTTGCGGGTTAAATATCATGACTAATACGGATCCTACGATCCCTAAAGTCAGCATTATAGTAACGGCAATTCGGCAGCGCTTCTTCCAGATAAACCCGTTCTGAGCGTTGTAGTCGTTGAGCGATAATTTGCTACCTATAACCCACAGAATAGGGCAAAGAAAGCCTAGAAAGAAAAACCATTTTGTCCATATTCTGGTATGTGGAACCTCCACCTCCTTTGTACCTTGCCCACGTTCTATCGGGTCCAACGATTCCCAAGTCTCGCCTTTGACCTTGCATTCGGTGATTGAACCATGATTGACGCAAATAGTTTGAGGCTCGTCAGCGGCCATGTTTGGATAAGAAAAGATGAAACAAAAATCTCAATTAACGATCCTCAGTTTAAAAACGTTAGCTGATAGCTCATAAAGGAGGCAACCGGAAAGTTTTGTAATGGAACCATCTGTTTTATTTGGAAATGGTAAAATAAGGGCTTGTAGATTGGCTGTACATAACGTGTCAAGCATAGGATCGAACGATGAACGAGATTTTGGTAAAGAAGAAAAATAATGAGAAAGAGTACAAAACATGTAAAAAAGCTAGTTTATGGATATAAACTAATCTAAGCTCCAATCTTAAGTTTAGCGAATTCTGAAGCAGCTTCGATGGCCTCATCAATGGATTCGGGCTTATCGCCGGATCCTTGAGCAGACTCGTCCTTGCCTCCCTTTTTACCACCGACCTTTTCGGATACAACACCAGCCCAGTCAGCAGCCTTGAGACCCTTGGCGACTTGGTCCTTGGGAACAAGGCATTGATGCATAACACGTCCGTTAGCAACACTGAGCAAGTAGACAGACTTTTCCTTGTGGTTGAACTTGATATGATTTATAGCAGCGCCGATAGCCTTGTTGTTGCTACCGACGTCAATGTTCTTGACAATGAAACCAGCAGAAGGGTTTTCCTCAAAGTACTTGTCCAAGGATTCTATGATTTCCTTCTGTTGAGCAGCAGAACGGACCTTTTCTGCCTCAACATGAGCCTTCTTGATCTTTTCGAATTGATTTCGGAGCTCAGCCTTGTTGACAGCAGAGATAGGGAGAGTATCCAATTCCTTGGATACAAGCTTAATCTCGGTTTCGAGCTTATCGCCTTGCAATCTTTCCAAGCTATCCATCTTCTTCTTGTATTCGGCAGCAACACGGTGAGCTTGGACAGCCTCATCACCAGTGACAGCGACAATACGACGGATACCCTTAGCAATACCACTCTCTTCAATGATGGCAAATTGCTTGATATCACCAGTCTTAGCAACGTGAGTACCACCGCAGAATTCAATAGAAGAGGTCTTCCATTGAGGGTTGGAAACATCCTTCACGATTTCATCGACATCGAATCCAATAGAAACGACACGGACAGGGTCGGGGTAAGTTTCACCGAAAACGGCTCTCAGACCGTGGATGGCCTTGGCAACTGGAAGAGGAACAGGGGTAGAGTAGACCTTGAGGTTCTTCTTGATGAAGTCACTGCAGATTTCCTCCATCTTCTTCAATTGTTCAATAGTCAAGCCTCCCTTGTTGGAAAAGTCAAATCGGAGCTTCTCGGGGGTAACCAAAGATCCCTTCTGGTCGCAGTGTTCACCAACAACTTCACGAAGAGCATAGTTGAGAATATGGGTAGAAGTGTGGTTGTTTCTCAAGGGCCAGCGACGAAGCTGTAATTGCGGTCATGTTAACAAGAGATCACGGTTTATCACCATAGAAGCTAATGCTTACCTGATCGTATGAAACTTCAACTGTGTCGTTAACATTAAGTTTACCATACTTCATGAAACCAATGTGCAAAACGTATCCACCAAAGGACTGACAGTTTTCGACAACAAATTCGTTTTCACCATCCAAAGTCATGATGTTACCAATATCGTATTCCTGACCACCCTGTTCGGAATAGAAGTTGGTCTTGTCAAGCAAGATACCAAAAGAGGCTTCAGTGGGAATGTTCTCAGTGGTAGCAGGGAATTCGTGCTGGAAATAGACAGCCTTGACGGTGGCTTGAAGGTTGCCATTGACTGATGGAGAGACAAGAAATGGAAAGAAATGGAAACACGGTCAATTAGTATTCAAATATATAGAGGTTCATTCCATCTGTAATCAATGTACGTACGGTATTTGGCAGAGTCATCCGTCTTAGGAACAGCATCGTTCTTCTCCAAGGCGCCCAAATCATGAACGTCCAAGGCGACAGCTTCCTGGCCACCCTTTCCACCTCTAGCATTACGAGACAAGTTACGAGCAGCTTCTTGAGCAGCTTCGAATTGCTTCTCATCGACAGTCACGCCATTTTCCTCGGCCATAATGCGAGTCAAATCGACGGGGAAACCATAGGTGTCATAAAGACGCCAGACATCGTCACCTGAAAGGGTCTTGCTACCTTCCTTGAGAGTCTTGTTCAAGAAGGAATCGAACATCTTCTCGCCACGATCAAGAGTACGAGAGAAAGATTCCTCTTCTTCGTTGAGGATTTCGATGACTTCGTTGATCTTGTTCTTCAATTCTGGGAATGCATCGCTCTATGGTAATGACAGTCAATAAAAAGAAAAGAGTGAATACATATATAGCCTTGTTGAGCCGATGATCGAAGGCACATACCATTTGGGCAACCAAGGTGCCAACAAGACCAGAAAAGAAAGCACCGATGGGAACGTTGAAGTACTTGCGGACATAACGAGCACCACGTCTCAAAATGCGACGCAAGACATAGCCACGGCCCTCGTTGCTGGGGACACCACCATCAGTGATGGCAAAGGTGAGGGTTCTAATGTGATCAGCAACAACGCGATAAGCGGTATCAATACCATCGGTATCTTCCTTTCCAAGTTTTCCAGCATAGGGACGAGCACTGGTCATTTCTTGAATAGTGTCGAAGAGAGGAGTGAAGACATCAGTATCATAGTTGGACATTTTGTTTTGGAGGATGGAAACCAGACGTTCAAGACCCATTCCAGTATCAATGTGCTTGCTGGGAAGTGGTCGCAAGCTTCCACCAACTTCACGGTTAAACTGCATGAACACAAGGTTCCAAATTTCAAGAACGTTGGGATCATCTTGGTTGACGAGATCGGCAGCGTTACGTCCACCAATGCGATCGTAATGGATTTCAGAGCAAGGACCGCAAGGACCAGTCTCACCCATTTCTAAAACAAAAGGTTTTTTTAATTTTTTTTTCTCCCACTTAGTTGCCCATTCCTTTTCATAATGACGTACCCCAAAAGTTATCCTTCAAATCGCCAGGCAAAAGATGATCCTCAGCAACACCAATATCGCGCCAAAGTTGCTTGGCTTCGAGATCAGCAGGGAGCTTTTGCTTTTCATCACCACCAAAGTAAGTAACGTAGAGACGGTCCTTCTCCAAGCCATAAACTTCGGTCAAAAGTTCCCAAGCGTAAGCAATGGCTTCAGCCTTGAAGTAGTCGCCAAAGGACCAATTACCCAACATCTCGAAAAAGGTGTGATGGTAAGTGTCCATACCGACATCATCCAAATCGTTATGCTTTCCACCTATGTCGATCGAATATCACGTCTTTTAGTTAAGCCACATTAGCCCGTTCAAGGCCGTCACTCAACAAAGACTTACCAGCACGAATACACTTTTGGCTGTTGACAGCACGAGTCAATTTGCCAAGATCAGTGTTGTCATCAGCAATTCCGAGGAAAATTGGCTTATACTGAAAAGACAAAGACGAGTTAGATCGGATTACTCGAGAATGCAAATGTGAGTATTGGCAGTTCATACCTGGTTCATACCAGCATTAGCAAAGAGAAGGGTGGGATCATCATGGGGAATGGTTGAAGATGAAGAGAAAAACGTGTGACCCTTCTTCTCGAAGAATTCGATGAATGTGGCTCTCACACGCGATGTGGGCCATCCATTGTCTGAAGTTGACATGATTTGCTTTTATGAAAAGAGTTGTGTTTGAAAAGCCTAAAAAAAATAAAAAGGGGAAGGCAGCGCAAAAAATATCCTCTAGTCTTTTTAAATCCCGCCACTGTGAATCGCTGATGACTCACTCCATGGCTAATGGATGAAATTGGAAAACATCGCTATAAGGGCTAAATAAAGCAGCACCATGATTCACAATTTGCAAGGCAATAGTGCCGCAGTCCAATATCTACAGTTATCGTGTTGTTTGCGTGGCTACAGCCATGGTTGCCTAGAGTTCAAAACTACTTTCAAATTTGCGCGTAACAACCGCACTTGGCTATTTACCGCTAAATTAACTGAAGAATGCTAGAAAGAGCAACATTGATGGCAATCATCTTGGAAAATTGTATATATTGTATTTTAGAAAGCATAATTTGTGGGGTAGTTGTCATAATCATACAATGGTACAACATGTACATAATTGAATGGGTTGACCTTGCATAATACTTAACACTCGGAACTTTGGAGAGCAATTACATTTATTATAAAATTTGTCTGTCAAATAATGGAAGGGTAATGTATCAGATATTCATTGCCAATTTGCAATATGTACTTGAACGAAACTGTTGCATCTGCATTGACAAGACGTTAGATGGCTGAGAGAATTTGAAGGAAACAAAAATGAACAGAAAGGGGTTTAGCAGAGGACATTTTAGCACTGGCAATGAAATAAGTGTAGATGAAAAAAGAAGACGTCCAATAAAAATGATTTACATGGCACACAATCCGTCGAAGTAAGAATTTTGACATGGGGACAAAAGAACTGCCTTTTATTGTTTAAGACACCGTCTGTACATATTGACTCCATAGTCATAGACTGATGTTAAGATCTATTGGGTATCATGAACAGCTGGCGTGACACTCAGCCTCCTCTCAAAAATGCCTATATGCGTTACTTTGCGAACAGCTACATTCAGTTTAAATTTCCTGGCAAAGAATAGAAAGAGCTCTGTATAGGGTATTCATTATTCCCCAGTAGTTGTGATCCTTTCGCCCATTCCCCATAAGCTATCTCCAAATACTCCAAGCGCTGCTTCAATGAGCGACTCAAGGTATCTGCAGGTAGCATTTGTGACGAGAATCCACCAGCGCCTTTGAGATAGGGCAATTGCGTTAGTCGGTCCAAAAATTTGCCCTCCAAATTTTCTGTTTCCGTTAACAGGAAATATGTATACTCTAGATCTTCGAATATGTCAAGAAATCGACAAGCCTCATCTTCTGATAATCGAACTTTGTTGGAAAGGATGACACACTTCACTTTGGGCCAGGAAGATGCTGCCAGTCGTGAGAACCAATTCGTGGTGGATGGTTCGTCATCCCCATCCCATGCTATATACAAATGTTCAAGTTGGTGGCGATATGTGTCGCATAGCCAGGTCCCAGTACTGGGATGATGTGATACAGTGGCCAGGACACATTTTAGTTTAGATAGTACGGACAGGTCAATAGGAGATTTGATATCAGCAAATTGAGGCGATGGCACAGATGTATCGGTGTGAAAAAAAGTCTCTAAGGTGGCTCGATTTTTGTACACAATAGCATTGATATCACGGTTCGATATCCGACTGTTCCAAAGTACCAGTCGCTTGAGGTGGGTCGTTGACAAAAGCGAGCTGAGGACATCGGGTGGACAATGGCCAGATATTTCAAAATCGTGCATTTGCGCTCCTAATTCAAAGGTTGTGGTGACTCTCGGCCGTCCTATGAAGCTGATGGCCAATTTATTCAGGTTCTCCATTTCTCTCAATGCATGGCTGAGATAAGCAAACCCATGTCCATGATCTGTCGACTTAACGTTGATGACAAGTGTTCGTAGCGTATCTTTGCAGTGGGACAATATGTCTTGTAATCGGATGAAGTCGTCTTCTCTCCCCACGTCAACTCTTAAATCCAAAAGAGATGGAAGCCATACATCTCTGTTAGACGCCCAGAAATCCAGAGTGTACCGAACATCCAGAGATTTGATTTGATGGCATACATGCTTGGTGTCTTTTCGAAGGAAAGCATTGATGGTAGTGTAAAATGCACCGCCTAAATTCAAATGCGTTATCTTAGGGCAGTGCCTGAAGACTTCTATCAATTGCTCATCCGATAGATTCCAATGGTCATTCAAGGAAATAGCCTCAATATTTTTGCATCGTATTACTAGCCGCCTCAGTTTCGATGTACTCAATTGGATCTGTGAGTGTTTAGTCCATGGTAAATCCAGTCGTCTGATAAGGGAGCCATAATCCGTACGCGAATAGAAGCTCCGGCGGTTAGGATCTTGACGATTTAGAGCTGTTTGTTCCAATAGTGTCATGAGGCTGGCCATATCTTTCTCTCGTAGTAGTGTGATATGTGGGTATATAATGTAAGAGCAAACGACATGGTACCAATTCTGGTTCACGAACATGCAGTTAAACTGGTCCTTTCGACCCAATTGCAAGAAAATGCCGATTAGCAATTCATGGGGTAAATGGTTGGCTGAACGGTGCATTGGAGCAATTAAGACGTTGGCATAGCAAAAGTTACAGGGTCAAAGTCGAATACTGTATTTTGCTTTCAATAGTGCAGTCAGGTAAAATTATCCATTTGGCATATTGAAACTCTTTTGAAACCTAAGCTCACTTGGACGTCACTCCATCAGTCAGGGACTGCAGCAGTGCCTCCTGATAAACTTGCTTTGCTACAGCCAGTCGTACAAGAAAACAGTCTTTGTTTGATTATTCAGCTTACTCACCATGTCCAAACTCTGTATCAACGCCTAAACACGACTTGAATGAATTCGAAAAAGCTTTCTCCAAATGCATGACGCTCCGTATCGTTGCATATCACTGGCATGAAGAATTCTTTATATTATTTGCTATGCAAGGTACATTGATGCTGAGGTAAAAGCAAGCTGTCGTAGACGAATGAGATTAAAGTGCTGAAGCTTAATAAATAAGAAATCAGCACTCAAATCACCGATTTTACCCAACGTATGCTATGAAAATGAATACTCGTTACCACAAATACTAGCCATCTGCTCCCCTCCCCCAATGCGTTGTTGATTATCACTTCAGAGCGTTCCAGGATACACTATTATTATGCAACTTTGACGATCTCCATTATGCGGCTTTGCTTTTAAGGTCGCACCGATGCCCCAAACAGGGCAGTGCCATGCCTGACGTAGGGTTATATAATGCCGATTCTGGTTATACTTTTTTTATTTTTTTGTCTTTAGCTCACCGTTCTATCTCATGAGTCAACTGGCCACTTTCCCCCATGAGCTCTTGACCAAGATCATGTCCCATTTAAACAATGGTGACATATTGAATTGCGTGTATATAAACAGAAATTGGAATTATGTTGCTTGTGCCTACTTCTTGTATCGAAACCTGCGCCTTGCCAATACACGAACGTTGAACGCCTGCTTGGATATGATGGATCAGACCGCACTGAAAAGAAACTCTCCAGGGCAACAAAGCGAATATTCAGGCAGAAACTATGGGGCATATGTGAAATGCGTGGACCTGTCATACGATGGTTCCAACATGGTCCTGGATGAATACAAGTTAACTCGACTAGCAACCCACTGCCACAACTTGGAAATACTGAACATTCGGAATAGCCACGATCTACGAGATAAATGGGTGGCTGAGATATTAAAGAGATGCCCACATCTAATCCACATCAACCTCTCCGGATGTGGGTTCCTGACATCAAGGTGCTTAGAAAGCACCAACGCCGTAAAGATTCGACAAAACCTCCAGGTCCTCAACACAATATTCTGTTATCGATTTTGGCCAACGTCAGTCCACATGACATTTCCATCGCTCACAGACCTCAAGCTTCAGGTCATGGACATGTCTGGTTTCACTGTGGTACGCCAGCTAGTGGCAGCTTGCTCCAACTCTTTACAATCGCTAGCCATCATATGGCGTTATCGACTCAGTATCGAGTCCGTATTTGCATCAGCAAGCATCAACCAAATCTTACAAAACGTACCCAAGCTCAAAAGACTTGCTTTAGACTGTCAGACCGGAGAGTCGTTAGAAGTGTATCAGTTTCCCACCACCCTGGTTGAACTTCAGCTCTACTGCCTGTGCGCCAAGGTCACCGTGACGGCGGTTGAAAATCTCAGGAACCTAAAGCGACTTTTTCTCAATTACACTTTCATTTCCCAATCAACCATACAGCAAGTCTTGGACGCGAACGGTAGAACGCTGGAGGCTCTTGGATATAATGAAGGCTCTGGAAGACCTTTGACAAAAGCACTCCTGGCTCCATGCGTAAATCTGCGTAGCTTGCAAACGACACTGGCTCCCGGCCCAAGTCTTATTAATGTCATTGCTGACCTCTATCGTCAACGCCTTGAGCATTTGTCAAATAAATGGGAAGGTCACACATACATCCCAAGTGCCTTTAAACCCATTGAAGGATTATGGGAGCTGTTAACCTCTAGTCCATGGCCAAGAATTCGATCGTTTGACATTGTTAATGCGGTGGTGACAAAAGATATTCTCTACAAATTGCCTGAAGCCTTTCCTAACGTCGAGTACCTTGGGTTCATTGTATCCTTGGAACAAGATCTTTCTCCTGACGAATGGATCTCCTACTTCTCCTTGTTCCCAAATCTGAAAGGTATTGGTCTGCGACAGGACCTCCGCATACCGTACCATGTGAGCGAATTTTGGAATGGACGATATCTCAAGAAGTTTCAGAGTGCGTATCAAGACTGGTCTATGAATGAACAATATTCAACAGAGAACATATGCCCTATACGCAATCCATTTGATACTTGGCCACAAACAATGATATTGCATACCATGTCCCGCGATTCTCCATCGAGCACCACCATCCAGCCACTTCAGTAAAGAATTTCATCAGGATAGTTATAGAGTGTTTAAATGTTGATAGAAAGTGTTGCAGTAGCAACAAACTTGGTGAAGAAATCTATCCTGATATTTACCTGATGTGTACTGTATTGTACAAAAACAAATATAAAATGCCTCATGAATTTTCACACAACACGTAAATAAAATGCGTTAATAATCCGGCCGGGTTGATGTTTTGGTATCTGGTTTGAGCAACAACCACTACGAAAGTCAGTAGTTCGCATCAATAATGTGTGCTATATGCTTCAACACTTTTATGTAAAGAGTGAAAATTAGTAAAGGATGAGTTCCTTGCCAAAACTCTATGAAAAATGAAACAAGACACTATATCTTTCATGAATGATAGATGGGAAAGATCCACCAGAAGAAGTGCTATCGATGCTGTGCTTTCAACATTTGCAGCAACCAAAACATCCGCACAGACTGTGACTGCGACGAATGTGGGGGGGGGGCTGAAAGCAGCGTCGCAAGAGGCCGGGTTCGTAGCTTGGCATTCCACATGGATTTCACTGGAGGCTTGGACGACAATCCGTGGGCACCTACTGCCACGGCCGCGGAAATCAACGTATTGCAAAGGAAGCCAGACTCACCACCCTTGGAGCACATTTCACAAGACCTCGACATGTTCGACCCGTGGGCTGATCCCACCCGCGCACAATTACCCGACTTCAGCCTTGGACAACGTCCCGAAAGCAAAGTAGACATAGACTACAGGGAAGAGGAAGAAACTCATGATGTCGTAGCAAAAGATACCGAGGTCGCAGACTTTCCAAACGGCCTCTTTTACATACGGTCAGTGCTATCACACAAGGTAAGCGGGAATGACGTTTTTCAGTCTCCGCCAAGCACCCAGCTTACCCATCCTGTTACTGCTCCATAGGTGCTTGATGTTCGTGGGGGGTCAAAGAAAGCAGATACGCAAATTGTTCTTTGGTCACAAAAGAAGGATGGAATACAAACTCAAAACCAGCTGTGGCTGTATCATGAGGGATTTGTAGTCAATGTCAATTCTAGACTTGTATTGGACATTCGAGGCTGTAAGTTGACTAAGTGATTTCATAGCCTTCAAAGGGGACCACGTTATTTCTTTGAATGATGACATATCCTTAATGCTCCTATATTTTTTTTCTCAATGTAGCTCTCAGTCCTAATGATCTCGATACCGCCAAGATCATACAATACAATCGCAAAGAGAAGGAGGAGGCACATAATCAACTTTTCGCTTTTGATGAAGGTAGAATATATTGCCAGGCGAAACCCCACCTTGTACTAGATGTTGCCGACAAAGCCTCAGACGAAGGTGTGGAAGTCATCATTAATGAACGTGACGATGATCGAGTTAGTCAGATTTGGTCATTTGAAGAGGTACAAGCTTCCTTCGACAAGGAAAAATTATTAGGTGTAGGAAAATCCCATTGGTGGAAATAAAATGAGGAAGGGATTTATTATTGAAGATAAAGAGCGTTGCCAGAAGAACATTGAGATGGTAGTTGATATATGACCTTGGTATTTTGGTGTGAAATACCTTCCATGGCCATCTATCGACTCCGTTGTCTCCTCCGTAGGTCATAACGAGCGAATCAGCCAGCGGCGCACAGATCGGCCGGCCTAGTCAAACGTACGTAGGTACTGCTCACTATTTTACCTGTAACTTCATACAATCAAATTACGTGATTATTAGTAGATCCCAAGAGAAGACAATGGAATGGATTCCATTTTGTCGATCTTTTTTTCCCATCTTTCATATTGTGTAGCACAAAAGGATCCATATTTTTGATACTGAGATGGGCTACGCGATGGCAAGCGTTGGATAGAGAGGAGACAAAAAGTTGCTTCTTTCAGCACAACTGTTACCACTTTCTATGTTATTCTATGGCTGACTTGAAAAATAAAGGGAAATTCAAGACGCCAAATGATCTGGACCGAGGCAAAAAGAGTCGAAATGCCCATAGTTATTCAGGAGCCGCCATGATAGGGAAAAAAAAAATAACATAGGCAATTTTTGCAGATTTTTCTAAGAACCAGCCAAACGCGGTCGGTGATTCAAATCAACATTATTTTTTCCATCCACTTCTATTTGCCCTGCGCCTTCTTATACTTCTTGTTCCAAAATTCTGAATTCCATTAGTGAATGGTCAGAGACACTAAACTTTACGACACCCTCGGCGTGAAAGAAAGCTCTTCAGAGCTTGAAATAAAGAAGGTAAGTTGATATACTTGCAAAGTGCTTTTTCACAACCTTAAAGCTCAATTCCTGACATTCCCTCCTTGCTATTGCCTACCTTATTTTCCACTATAAACAAAAAAGGCATATCGAAAGCTTGTAAGTAGCTAGAAGTAGACAATTAATTAAACAAGATATCACTCATTAGAATTACTCTTGCAGGCCATCAAGTATCATCCTGATAAGAACCCTAACGCTGGTGACAAGTTCAAGGAGATATCCCATGCCTACGCCATCCTGTCGGATCCTGAAAAACGGGAGAAATACGATGCTGCTGGTGTAGATGACGCTGCGTATGACAATCACTCTGGAAGAGCCCATGTGAACGCAGAGGAGCTTTTTAATGATTTGTTTCACGGGATGGGAAGTAGTTTTCACTTTGGATACGAAGAAGTACATGTCGACGTTGGTAACAAACGTAAGTGGTGGTGATGTTATAAAAGAGAAAAACCAATTCATCTGGTATTACTGCTTCGCACTTTTTACTAACCCGTCATGTTCAGGGCGCCGCAAAAAAGAACGAGGTGATGATATAGTCCACGAACTCTCGGTCACTCTTGAGGATCTCTATATGGGAGCTACTAAGCAGATCAACCTGAACAGGTCGGTTCTGTGTGTTGGCTGCGCTCCAACTGAAAGTCTCAAGACAGCAACGTGTAAACATTGCCATGGAACTGGCTACTTGACCTATAATTCTCGAGGCTATAACACGGTCCGGCAAGTACGCAGTGTTTGCAAGAAATGCAATGGATCTGGCGATTACCGAAACAATGGCTGCAAAGTCTGTAAGGGCAAAGGCATCGTAAACGAACGAAAGGTCCTAGAAGTTCACGTAGAGAAAGGTGCTAAGAATGGACAAAAATTATTATTTGGTCAAGAGAGTGATCAAGAGGTATGTAGCGGAAGCGCTCATCATTGAACTTCGTTTCCCCTTCAATGTATTTAACAAATTTCTCTCTTCAACAGCCAGGAGTTATACCCGGTGATGTCATATTTATCTTGAAGTTGGAATCTCATGATAGATTTGAGGTTCGTGGAAAGAATCTTTACACCAAAATTCATATCACCCTTCAAGAAGCGCTATGTGGATTTGACAAAATCCTATTCAAGCACATGGATGGTCGCGGAATTCGAGTTAAACATACTGCAGGATCAGTGATCCAACCTGGATCGTTCAAGACCATCATGAACGAGGGTATGCCAACATATCGCAGAACAGAAGACAAGGGCAACATGTACATTCAATTCCTGGTTGACTTTCCTGCCGATATGTGGACCAGTGCTGGTAACATTGATGCCATTCGAGGCTTATTGCCCGGTCCAAGCGAAGAAGTGACTCAGGAAAAGGATATGGTGGTAGATGATTGCAGTCTTTTGGACGTCAACTTTGAAGCTCTCCGTAGCCAGGAAGATAAAAGTCGACAAGTGCATCGCACTGATATGAACAATTATGAAGATATTGAGCGGGTCTCAAAACCTGCTGCCGCCGCCGTCGGTTGCCCTCAACAATAATAGCAACTTTGACCAGCACGACGCAAACTCTTTTTTCCCTCACCGCATTGTATAGCACACCACTTCCTAACCCACTTAGCATTAAAAGAGTCAAAGAAGTAGCGAGCACCAAGAATAAAATATTGTCTTTTTGGACATAATGATTGACCTGTTGTGGTGCCAATCCTGTTTTTTATTTCGGTATTACACCAAGTTGGTAAAAGTATTTTTGATTTTCAACCTCCTTTCTGCCTTCAGACCCAATACCATAGGCTGATATACTTGGGAATTTCTTCGGCCCGAGCCCCGAATTCCCGTTACCAAGTCAATACATTTAGACTCCACGAACATCAGTGGCCGAAAAGGTTCTTGCATTTGACAGGCTTTATTGTGAAGCTCATCCACACGAATGCCGACTGACTTCACGGCAGACAAAAGCGAGATCATAGAGGGCTAGAAATGGTTTCATGATGACATATCTGGTAAGGCTGGCGTCGATCTAACCATTACGTGTACTGTAACATAATATTTGGCTATATCCACAGACGATGCACTTTCCTTGCTGACGAAGCAATGGTAGGTAACTGACCAGCAGTGCCATAGACAGTCACGTTGGTAGGGATCGAAGATGAAAAAACCCCATTATTATGCGTAGTATCTTTCACAACACCATACAAAAGCCGTAACGAACAGCATACTAGATTTCAAAAAGATCATGAACCACTATTTATCTCTTCAAATTTCAATAGAATGGGCCATCGTAGCTCTTGTGTGTTAACTAAAGGATAAATGGCTGGGAAATCGAGGTTGACTTTGAAAATGTCATAATGAGCGGACTTTTTGACAAAACCCATCACTAATGCCATATCGCTGGACAGGTTTTTTATTTTTTCCAAATCTTTCCAGAACTATCGTTTAGTAAGGCCTGCAAGCGGGTTATTCTATATTGTTTGACTATAATATCACCTCAGTTTAAGGTGGAGGGAAGTAATGGATTACAGGCTCGATTCTGTGCACCTCTTTAACACAGCTCGTGTGATGTCGTGAAGAGTTAAGCTCGTAAACAAAGCTCACGGCCAAGATATCTTCTGTTAACAGAGAATTATTAATTGAAACTTGAGGGTCCGAAACACGGTATGATGCAATCACCGTATATAAGAGCAGCCGATGGCTCTTCATAGTCCCCACATATTTCACACCATGACCAGCAACACTCAGGTTATCTTCAACAAAATTCCCACCACCTTCCCTCAGCCCGGCGAGCATATGACAGTTGCCAAGTCAACCGTCGACCTCGATGCTCCCTTGGCTGAAGGCGATTTCATCGTTAAGACTCTCGTCCTTTCCGTTGATCCCTATATGCGTGGACGTATGAGATCTCCCGAAACCAAGTCTTACAGCCCTCCTTTCCTTGTTGGTGAGCCCATGAACGGCCACGTAGTTGCTGAGGTGATCAAGTCCAACAACGCCAAGTTCAAGCAAGGCGATTATGTGTATGGCAACGGTCCATTCCAAGAATATACCCATGTCCGCGCCGCTGAGGCTGGCCGATTCGTCGTTCGCAACGAAGCCCGTGATTCTGGACTCCCTGTTTCCTACTTTGTTGGTGTTTTGGGTATGCCTGGTTTGACCGCTTATGCAGGGTAAGTTCTACTTGACAAGTTCTGATCTCAGTGTAACGTAATTATTAACACCGATGCCTTCTTAGTCTTTTTGCTATCGGCCAGCCCAAGAAGGGTGAGACTTTGTTCATCAGTGCTGCCTCTGGTGCAGTCGGTCAACTTGTTGGTCAGCTTGGCAAGGATTTCGGTCTTCACGTTGTTGGTACCGCCGGTTCTGATGAAAAGGTTGAATACCTCAAGTCCATTGGTTTCGATGACGCTTTCAACTACAAGACTGAAAACATGAACGAAGCCCTTACCAGAACCTGTCCCAAGGGTATCGATGTGTACTTCGAGAACGTTGGTGGTGAGACTCTGGAAACCGTCATCAGCCACATGAACACCTTTGGTCGCATTGTTGCTTGCGGTATGATCAGTCAATACAACACTCAAGAGCAATACGGTGTCAAGAACTTGATTTTGATCGTCGGCAGACGACTCCGATTCCAAGGCTTCATCGTCAGCGATCATAATGATTTGGAACCCGAGTTCCTTACCAAGGTCATTGCCTTGCTCAAGGAAGGCAAGTTCCAGTACCGTGAGACCATTTCCGAAGGCATTGAAACCACTCCTCAAGCCCTCTTCGATGTCCTCAAGGGCAACAACTTTGGCAAGCAAGTTGTCAAGGTTGACCGCTCTCTGTAAATTTGTAGCATCTCGCCATGCCAGATATGTATGTAAAAAATAAAAAATAAAACCCAAAATCTTTATGATAATGCCTCGAAAAAAGGTGTTTACAATACTGTTTTGCATAAAAATATACTTTTTGTTTATTATCTTTTTTGTGTGCATTATTGAATCTGTCCAGCAGATAGGATAAGATACTTCTGGGGGTATGCATCACTATACATAGTGATGAGAAGCTATTGCGTTTAGTCGTCGGCTTCGCCTGATTCTTTTGATGACGACCTCTCTCGCTGTCTGGGAGTAGGAGACACGTCTCTAGGGGAGTGGGTGACGGTCTCATCGGGTACAATGGCTCGTATTTCCTTGTCTATTCTAGTTGAGACGGCCTCTGAATGTAGGTAATGGTCCAGCATCTTTTGTCGAGCATCATTGTACACTGCATGGCTACAGAGAAGTCAGACGAACGGCGATTAACGCAAGATTTGTGAGGCTGAGAACTTACTTTTCCAAACGATCTAAAACAATGTTATGAACGTGAGACTTGTCTTTGGTAAACAGGGATGGATCCTCAGTTTCTAATTTTTGCATGATTTCTTGAAGGTCATTGATAAAGGTTTGGCCGGATTCCTAGAAGGTGGATCCGTTTTTTGATTAGCTGATGTAAAAATGGCTGCATGACTTGCAAGTAAATTACGTTGGCTTGGAACTCTTGAAGAGCTTGCTTTCGGAGCTCGTCAAAAGTACCCTTCTTCTTAAGCTGCAGGACTACCTCTTCTGGGGTCATAAAGGCGAGTCGAAGCAAGGCAAGGCGAAGTGAGGTAGAAGATCGAGGCTGGCAGCCTACAAACTCTGCCAGACGTGCGGAGTTTTTTCTTTTTTTTTGAGACGGCTATTTCCAATGGTGCCCCACGTCAATGCCAATAGCGTCTGTAGTGAAGGACACATGATTCCCCCATTCACCCTGCTCCACTCACTCACACGCTAGGGATTTTACTGCGCTACAAAACAGCTAAAACTCCTAGTATATTAAAACAGGGATACATAACAAACATCATGCGTGGAATACTTCTATTGATTCGGCCATGATGAAGAAATTACAATCTGCACGTTTTTGGTGTGGATGCTGGTAGCAAGATAGTTTGGAGATGTTGGCTATACGACCAGTCATGGATGCATGTGGCCATTTTGAGCGGGCTCTCGCTCACCTCTCCCAAGATGGGAGATTTGGCTCAGCTTGGACAATTAACAGCGGCTTTGGTTTCAGTGGTTTCCAGGGATAGGTTCTGCATCAGTTTCAGAGACCTTAGGCCCCCTTCTCCACTGTAAGATGCAACTCTTTTGCAAATATCGATTCCAGCTTACATTATTATTGCGAATGTTTGTTCGAACGCTTTTGGTCACGCTGGAGATTAGTTCCAAAATGGTAATGATCAGATACATGTTACAATATACACATCTGTATTGTAAAACGATAAGATACAGTCATCGTGAGAAACATTCGTCTCTTGACTTATATTTCTGAAAATTTCTCTCGCCAACACACTCTCTGTCTCTCTCTCTTTTCTTCTCATCGCATGCTCCCAGTCGAATTACAATTACTCGTCCTTGATCACCTTTATTTGCTTGATTCTAATAATTCAAGCCATTCCATCACTCGTGGCAGATTGGTATGTCATACATACTATGCCCATCTCACACCCAAGCTGTTTCATACCGTCAGTGTATCGAGCCCTCAGCGCTACACTCGGTTGATGCAACAATTGTACAACATGTCGCTTGTCAAGTGTTTGGATTTATCTGCTTATACCACCATGGGCAGTGGATGGACGGATGCTAAAGCCATGACTGTGGTTCATGCAGAATCATTGTCTATGATGATTCGTTCATGCAGTCGTTTAGAACAAGTTCTATTGGGCGATGGTCTAGGGAATGTTATTAACGATGCAGTCTTAAATGCCATTTTTTCTCGTCCTCTCTTACGCGGTGTCGATATGATGGCGTGCTCCAACCCATCTTTTGCTCAGTCCTTTTCGCTCACGATGGGAAATTTAGAACCCGTGGCCGAAAATTTTTCCTCTGAACCACGTGCCTTCAACCAAGCCCTACCCACAGACCTTGTCGCTGAGGACGACTCCAACGCATCAGTATGCTCTGGCTTGTCCAGAAGGAATTCATTGGACTGCATACCATCATCATTGGACAGCGATATTGAAATTCGGCCTGTAGTTGCTTTGCCTGACCTTGAAAGTCTGTCATTGCATATGTGCTCATCTTTATCCGAGTCGCTGGTACTCTCCCCTCTATTGTCCCGCCTACCTACTTTAACTCATATCGACCTTTCCCATACCAAAATAACGACAGCCACTCTCTGGAATATTCAGCCTGTCAATTTGAAAGAGCTCTCTTTGCGATATTGCCGTGGCTTGACCTGCTGCAATGCTGGATTGCCCTATGTCCTGGCCCGTTTCACTGACTTGGAATACCTTAACCTGGCCATGAACCCCAACCTTGGAGGCTCGCGATTTTGTGAAACTTGCTTGCTCCATATTATGAGCCATCTCTCACCCTGTTTGACCACTTTGGATATATCGGGCTCTTTGGAATTGAACGATGACCATTTAGCTGCTATGAAGAACACCCAGAATTTGGAAAAACTCTCCATTGCCTATTGCCGAAATGTATCATTGAATGCTATCCTTGCATTACTCAAACGGTCTCCCAATCTACACTACCTTAATGTGACGGGGGTCCTGTCCGTGGAAACCACCTTACCCAGCCTAATGAAGTTGCTGGAGTGTACCACCTCCACCGTGACGGAGATTAGTGATCAAGTCTATAACGTTTTGCCGGGCAGTGTCTGCGGATGGACAAAGTCCAGGTTGGGCCGACGCTGCTACCTCCAACGTGGCAACATAGCCACCTCGGCGGAAACCACGCACTCTTACAAAGTGCAAATAGACTCACATACTACGCTATCGCCTATTATCAAGTACTGGAGTTACGCCGTGTAATGGAAATCCAGGATTTCTTGCTTCCCGTGGGAGGCTGCGGGTTTTGTCTCATAGGGGCGGCGGGCCTGGACGGGGGGGGCGACCGGACTTTGTGCGATCCCACATATCATGTACAGGCAACCACCACCAACTTTCATGTATCTTATGTAAGAGATATAGCTTGGCATACACTTTGTAAATAATTGTATATATGGCCAGGCCACAAGCATCTCCACTCCACTATTTATATAATTCCACACGAACACACACATTTTACGCGCGTGTGTTAATAAAAAAGCGTTTCATTATTAATAGGAGGGTGGTATGGAAAATTAAGCAAGCCGATGTGTTCCAAGACGTTCTCAATGCTAAGTTTATCCAAGTTTAAGTTTTTTTTTTGGTTCGGTGGAAATGCTTGGCTCCGCTTATCGGACTGGAAACCGCGCACTGCGGCATAAATCTTTATGCGTCCGGCTATGCAACCCACGCGATGGAGCCAGCCTCAACTTTAAAAAATTTCACAGTATAGGTGTGATTGGTGAGACTACTTATTGTTATTTTCAAGGGGGAACCAATCACATTCCCTGTGTATATACCCAACATGGTGATGGTAAATTGACAAAAATTTAATTTCATAGCTTATTAATAATGTATTGGTATCTTCAACTACGCACCCGCCATGGATGGCATAGAGTTAAATTATGGTTGGGGTAACAGGAGGATTGAAGAGTTACAGTTATACAAAGATTGTGACGATGGTATTTACAGGAGAGTAAGGGGGGAGGAAAAGGAGGAGGGGACAAGGTCGTGTTGATGAAAAGATTTTGGGGATGAGATGCGATGGCAGTATATACACAATTCTTTCTATTTTGTTTTGGTTTGGTTTGGTTTTTTTTTCCTGTTCTTTGGATGGCTTATGTGGTGACCAGCGGCGCAACGTCGGATAACGTGGGAGAGAGTAAAGACTCAATGCTGTCTCGACATAGAATGTCATTCACAGTATCGAGCAAGGTATCCAATACGATGGGTTTGGAGATGCAGCCATTCTAAATAAAAAGTAGTGGGTTAGAGGCTATTGCATGGGTTGTCCCTTCTAAAAGTTTTGAGAAACTTACCATGCCATTCTCTAAATACAAGCTTCGCCAGTAAGGAGAATATTTGGTGGTAACGGCCACTATCGGAATGAGCCGGTGTCGCTCACCGGCCATACCAGCTCTTATCCGAGCAGCAGCTTCCACTCCACTCATACCAGGCATTTCAATATCCATCATCACCAAGTCAAACTTGATTGTGGACAATAGTTGCAGTGCTTGGTCGGCTCCTTGAGCGACATGCACGGTGTGAATGATATGACTGAGGTGTTTCTTCAACAGTCGTTCTAGGATGCGTAGATTGACATCGTTGTCATCCACCAGTAAAACTCGCAAACATTCTGTGTTGGGTACCAAAGAGAAGGCTTTGGGTAGGCGAATAGGTGGGTGAATCAGCTCAGGCACGTCTCTTAGCGAGTCGATACGACGACGGAGCAGAGCGGAATAAATGGGCGTAGCGTAAGAAGGCGAGCCTGGTGGAGTGGGCGGTAACGACTCTGGTGACTCCGTATCGGGTGTCATTCCAGGGTTTTCTTCTTCTGGTGTGATGTTTAAGCTATTGAAAGCCATGGTGGTTTCCTCGACGTTGGCATCGGTTGATAAGACGGTTTGCTTACAAACACTCTCCATAGACGAAGTTTGGAGATGCGAAGTAGTTCTAATACAAGAAAAGTAGTCCAGTGTGGATGAAAGTGCGAGCGTTGGGTAAGTGAACTCGGACACAGTGAGAAAGCGGAAGAAGCAGAAGAAATGGGAAGAAAAAAAAGTGTGGCCAAGCCTTTATAGAGAATTTTCTGCATAAGCCCAGGGAACCAGGAGACTTTTGAAAAAAATCCCATGTTGCGAAAAATCGACAATTCTCACCAATGAGTGGGAATTATTGCACAAATCCTGATTCTGTGACTGAACATTTCAATAAACGCCCATCTTGAGTCACCCCCCATTGCCTAGTCCAGGCGCAGGTCACCGGAGTGGCGGGCATAACGATGGTTGGGGGGGGAGCACCAATCGCCAAGAGAGGCCCTGGCTATCCGCAAGTAGCTTAAATCGAGAAGAGCGAAGTTGCTTTCTTTGTCATGGTTTGGCTTACGAGGAACCATGGTGGTAGCAGGTAAACTAATCTCATTAGCCATTATGACTTCACACCAAGCAATATACGAACTAACGAGTTCCTTCGTGTTCCTTGCATGATTTTTGCTTGGCCAAGAGAACATCCTGAAGTTTTTGCCGGCCGCAAAAAGTAAAAAAATTTCCCCCCAAAAATTTGCCTCGCGACCACTGCAGTTTTGCCGTCCTTGCAAAGTCACACTTTCAGTCAGCAAGCAAGCCAGCCATGCCCACCAAGGATCAGCAATTGCAGCAGAAAGTCAAGCACACGCTGGAAGCTATCCCCTCCCCTCGCTATGCTCCATTGCGAGTGCCATTGAGACGGAGATTACAAACATTGGCGGTTTTACTATGGTGTTCTATGATGCCAATATGCATGTTCATATTCTTCTTTTTATGCTCCATTCCTGTCCTCCTTTGGCTCCCCATTATCCTTTATTTGACCTGGATCTTGGTGTGGGATAAGGCTCCAGAGAATGGTGGAAGACCTATACGCTGGCTACGCAATGCTGCGTGGTGGAAGCTGTTCGCAGGGTATTTTCCCGCACATATCGTCAAGGTAAACTCAACCCACCCCCCGTGTACATAACAAATAAGGAGGGGAAAACCTAACCATCTGTTCATAAAACAAAAACAATAGGAAGCTGATTTAGATCCATCCAAGAACTATATCTTTGGGTACATGGCAAGAAAACCTCACGCATGCTTTGGTGTACGGGTGATTAACTGGGTTCTTTCCTCATCTCTTTTAGTTATCATCCCCATGGGATTATATCCATGGGTTCATTCTGTACTTTTAGTACCAATGCTACGGGCTTCGATGATTTGTTCCCAGGCATCCAGCCTTCGCTTTTGACATTAACATCTAATTTTAATATTCCAATTTACCGTGATTATTTGATGGCGTGCGGACTTTGCTCCGTCTCAAAAACATCCTGTCAAAATATTTTAACAAAAGGTGGTCCGGGCCGTTCCATTGCCATCGTTGTGGGAGGTGCTTCCGAGTCCCTGAATGCGAAACCCGGAGTAATGGACCTTGTGCTGAAGAGACGCTTTGGTTTTATCAAGATTGCTGTTCAAACCGGTGCAAGTCTAGTGCCCACTATCAGTTTTGGTGAAAACGAGTTGTACGAACAGGTTGAAAGTGATGGAAACTCGAGGTTGCATAGATGGCAAAAGAAGATCCAGCATGCCCTTGGTTTTACTATGCCGCTCTTTCATGGCCGTGGTGTATTTAATTGTAAGTTATTGGCATCCTTTTTGCATTGTGATATGCGGCGGCCTAACATGTCTTTCGTTCCCATTCCATGCAATGCACATATTTGTGGTGTTTTAGATGACTTTGGCTTGCTCCCCCACCGCCATCCTATCTACACGATTGGTAGGATAACGATTTTTTGCTCAACAACACGTTTTGCTGCTCGCCATACTGACCATTCTCCCCCCCCCCCAACTTAGTCGGAAAGCCCATCTCCGTACCTAGCGTCAAAGAAGGACAGTCAAAGGATGAGATTATAAAAGAACTACATGACTCGTACATGCATGCCGTGCAGGTAAGCTGACACGCCCCACATGAAACAACCAACCCATCCGTCAAACATCTGAACCCTTCAATCAAACAGGATCTCTATGATCGTTACAAGGACATCTATGCAAAGGATCGGATAAAAGAGCTCGAATTTGTCGAATAACGTTTTTTCTCATTTTTTAACATCCCGCTTCATCCCGACCATTCTAATGAGTTTCTCATCTCCGTTTCACACTTTGCATGTAATCTATTATTCATTCCATTTTTTAATAATGAGAGCCGTTTTATCATGGACAGAAGGTGATTGTATACCCGTGACTGGTCTTGCATGTAAAGGTGCTTGTTGGGTCGTCTGAAGCAAAACCTGTACCCCCCCCAACGAAGTGAAAAGTAGCATAGAATAAAATCGAATGAATTAGCATTTTTTTTTCGGTCCCCTTCCATGAAAATATTTTGTTCTATGGACAATTGTCGACTTACTATACGCCGTTGGGCATTTCTTCTTGATCATTGGTGCATATGGCCCCCCACAATTTTTTGCTCCATATTTACCACCGCAGCAAAATTTATCACCGCCATACTTGGAACAGTCGCTCTGACATCCAAGTAGTTTGCCATCTGAACCTTTGACAGTAAGTGAGCTAGGACACTGAGGTAGATTCGAACAGATAGGAGATCCGCAGTCGTATTTGTTAGATCCTTGCTTCGCGCCTATGGGGGTAATTTTTATCGGCAAATTATAGCCGTCGACCATTGACAAATCATAAAAGTCTAACCCTGCATAGGCTCCGAACGCAAACTCGGCCAAACTTGCCGGGTTAGGTGTTCCTGGCGCTCCACACTGAGTTGCGTTAGAGCGTTGTTTGGTGTCGTAACACTGGTAACGACCCCAAGCCCTGCCTGACCAGTTGTTAGGGAGCACCAAAGTGTGAGACTGATCATGCTGGAGGTTGTAGAGTTGGACGCCGTGGGTACTACTGCCAAGCAAACCAGCCGTAACGGTTTGTTTGCACTTGTTGTGAAAGTCTAACTTCTTGCTGGCAACCGTCACTTCAAGACACAAGCCGAAAAGCATTAGTACGGTTAAGCGCATGTCCAAAAAAAAAAAAAAAATCTTGAGATTTCTCCGCTAGAGCTCAAAAGGAAAGGTAAACTGGTGTACTTATAGCTTTCAAGTTCTACAGAACGAAGTTACCCGATTTCTGGTCGGTCGATAAGAGGAGCCTATCTTCCATGCACGTTAAATTGGTCAATAAAGCACTATCCTCAGTCATTGTTTCTGTCCCGCTCAGCACAATTTATCTCGTACAGCCATATATCATTTGTCATACCGTCCACAAAAGCTGGCTTGATGCAAGCATTAAGCCTATCGCCGTTTTTTTTTTGGGGGGGTGGGGTTACTACTTTCGCATTTATTTAGACCAAAGAGGTTAGGTTCGATATACAAAGGAACTATTCTTTGAGGCTAAAAGCGTAAAAGTATAGCAGCTGGGTCATCATGACCAAGCAACAAAACATTGAAAGAAATTGTTTGTTTGAAAGAGCGAAAGCGGGTACCGTAATGGCTCTGAGACTAAAGGCCATTTGCGCGTAACCTAACATCAACGCCGCAAATGTCGCACCGGTCTTCAAATTATAGTGTAGTTACCAATGTTATTATTTCGATCTGAATATGTCGATCCCCGTTGCAGGTACTTTGACTAATTAGCAAGCTGGATGCATAAACATGTCGACCCCCCTTCATGATGAGCACATGTTTACATTATTACACCCTGACCATCAACAACCCAATGGTTCGCTTTCAAACCATCATACGGCCCGGTATGAAAAATTTTCCAAGGAGATACAATATGATGGGTTGAAGTTTCCACGGACGAACGCAAACAGATACTCTCTATCCTACTTGGTTTTATGCCGAGCAAATCAAACATTCTTGGTTACATGTGATCCATGTCACAGTGCTTATGGATAAATGTGGTTGTCGCTTGACTGATTAAGGATTCATTATTTTATTTTCCTCAAGAATTTTTTTTATATAATTCGATCCCCATTATGAGGCTGCGGCAGGAGACACGGGATGGATAATATTGCTAGCTTGCAAAACTTGAATGATAGCGATGATCATGGAAAACATTTGCGTGGTAGCAAGGATGGCTCCGAAGATACCGATGTAGAGCGTAGCAGGATCGTAAATTTGCTTCGTACTCATATCTCGCTTCAGATTGCCCCAGAAACTGTGAAAGCTTCTTAGCACCTTTTCGCAGTTGTGGAGCACATACAACGGCACTTGCATGGTTGACTCCTTTTCAGTCAACAGTGACCGCCATTGATCCCACGTAAAGCCTTGAAGAATTAAATCGTCATCGGCGATTGTGAACGACTCCTTGTCCGGAATCATATGAAGGTACAGTTGTTTCAGGTGCTCAAAGTACATATTGCCTTCCAAATGCATGGAACACCACTGTAATGCCTCTCGACGTAAAGGGAACATGGAGATCTCGTCCACGTTGATCATAACCGGTTCACGAATGTTATAATCAGTTGGAAACTGCGCAGAGATGAAGAAGTCGGCCTTCTTTAGCTTGTAGACTGTAGGCATCTTGAGCGTCATGTACGTCTTATTGGTGGTGTGATTAAGTTCTTCCCATTCAATCACACTCTCTCCGGGCGAGGAGTGATTGTCGTAAATTACCTTGAACGAGTCCAACAAACCCGTCAGGCAGTCATCGGCATATTTGACAGCATCTTTGCTGTTGTTGGACTTTAGAGCACTATGACAGTTCTGAATCGCTTGAATGGTGTTAGGATAGTTTCTCTCGCATAGTATGATAGCTGCTTGGAATCGCTGAACGGGATTCAAGAACTGCTCTAGCCCTCCATCGGCGTTGCCTCGATTGATGACGGATCCAATAAACGGGAGTGCAAATTTGTTATTGGAATGCATCGATGCAACTGAGTAAGCCCACTGTGCTCTCTCAATACTCTCTTTTCGCCGGCGATCGTTCATATGGATCGAAGGATGAAAGATGCCAATTTTGGAAAACCAGACTTCATCTTCGAGATTAGGCTTTTGAAGAAACTTGTTAGCAATGTAATATTCTTCATTCAAGTTACGGACAAATTGATAGATGGATTCTTCCACAGCATCTGGCCTAGTGCGGTACGACCTTACGAGCCGTTCGAAATTGTCATAAGTATAATAGCCGGTTCCAAAAGCGTCCCGATTGTCCAAAAGTCCATGTTTGACAGCCATTTGAAAATCTTGCTCTTTGACCACAAGAGCGTCCCAAATGTAGAGCCACGCTCCATAGTACGATAGCATTTGCCGATCTCTTTCCAGTTGCTTCTTAAAAATACGCCATTGTCGCAGATACCCTTTGATGAAAATAATACTGCCCGGTGCAACCGAAGATCGACTGCCCTTCTCCTTGACACTCAACGAAAGCACGCGTACGATATCATTCAGTTTGGGAAGCAAGCTGACTTCTCCGCGAAAAAAATTCCAGTCCACTGTGGTATCATCGAAATAATGATTGAATTCCAATGGTCGGACAAACCATTCCCGATCTCGGTCAATCCCATATGAGCTTTTGTAAAGTTCTTGCATGATACTTTTGTACCGAGGAAGCGACGTGTAGTAGAGTCGGAACATGGGTAAGGAGACGGTGCCTTTGAACAACCCCACGACAAATTCAAAAAGCGTATTGGTACATAATGTGTTAAGCGTTTCATCGTCATTCTGTCGGCTGATGTCGCTGCCGGCATAAAACTTCAGTACTTGCGCTCGTAAGCGTTCCACTTTACTGGGAACGCTGGCCTGGCTCCACGCCTGGTTCTGACCAGTCCTAGATGGCCAAAACTCTCTGTCCAACGCAAGTACCTCGTCTAAGCTACCCAAACGGCCATTCGACCTGTCACTGTTCTGGCTGGTTATGACAGTTCGAAGCTCTGATATTGCAACCAAGGCGGGGCCATCGATTTTTTTGGCAAACGACAAAACTAGCCCGACTTCTTCTTTGCATGGCTTTTTTTCCAACGTCGCCCAGTCACCGTATAGCAACGATATCCAATAAGCATCCGCTGCATTTGAATCATACTGATAAGGTTCCATTCTGTAAAGTAATGAAATGCTCTGCGAATGGAATGTTCCAAAATGATCGTTCGTACCATTTCATCCTGGTAAGTGTGGCTCATACGCAAGTCTGTGTTACTTTCCTTTGTGCTTAGCTCTTGTGCGAACAGCGTCCTTAGTAGGTGACCAAAAACAAATAAAAAAAATAGAGTTTTGGAAAAACATTGATGCTCCCAGGCTAGATCAACAGGCTGCACAGGCAAAGAAAAGTATATCATCCTTCCTCGATAAGATTAGGCCAAGAGATACATGCTATCTAGGTATCATACAGTAGACTACACGCTCTATTATGAAAGTTTGTCGGCTTTACCCAGCACCTCGTAAGTGAGGATTACATATCCAGCGCATAGCTTGATGTATAGTAGTTATCATGCATTAAAAGTATACAGTTCCGCAGTGCAATTTTAAAAGCCACGGTTTACAATGACCTTCTTGGTAATTAGTATCAGACATACCGGTGTTATCTTTGGCCAAGCATGAAGCGCACCGGCCTGTGTGATCACACTTTATTTACTTGCAACAATTTTTTTTTACCGTTTGCCGCATGGCAGAACCACGCTAGCGGCAAAAGCATGCTGGAAGCCACACCTATGTATACATACGGTGTGCACGCAAAGATTTTTTTTTAATCTCTAATGTAATCTGTTGTGACCAAGTGTATGTTATCTAGCTTTATCATACTCGACTTACGATATTTTCATGTCAACCAATCGCTCAAAATACCCCAATGTGGCTATGATGGTTCATGCATGAAAGCATATATTTATTCCAGACAGTACAAAAGATGTTCTTTGATCAAAAAGATTGCGATTTTGTTCAGAGAAAGCTTGGTATATAATGACAAGTACCGACCGATTGTTATAAATTCAAAAACCTAGTCATGCGTTTAAGGGCACCAGGTAATGGTGTATCCAGTGGCAGTTCCAGAGTCACAAGTATAAGTACTGGTGCTATCATCATATGCAAAACCTATCATCATGAGATATGTTAGTAACTATGATCGCTATCGATCATCCCACATTTCACTTTACTTACTGTATGCATCAGGGCAGGCAGATTTGATCATGGGAGCATAAGGACCACCGTTGCAAGTAGCAGCAGAGCCGTAAGCACCGGTACAACAATACTGAGGTTCGTTGTAGTGAGAGCAATCGCTCTGACAAGACAAGAGATCTCCGGTGGTGGTTCGGACGGATAAGTCACTGGGACAAGTGGGCAATGCGGAGCAGGCAGGAGATCCGCATTGATACTTGGTGGATCCTTGAGAGGCACCGATAGGGGCAATGCTGATACCCAAGTTGTAGCCATCCACCATAGACAAATCGTAGAAGTCTTGATTGCCAGAGCCTTCAAAAGTGAATTCGGCCAAACTGGCAGGGTTGGGGGTTCCCGGGACACCGCACTGTGTGTTGTTTGATTGTTCGCTAGATTGATCGCAATCAATGCGAGCCCAAGTGCGACCAGCCCAGTTGGCAGCCACAGAGGCTGTTTGAGAGGAACCGGTGCCAATGGTGTAGTAGGTAGGAGTGGATTGGCCATTTTGGAGAACACCAGCTTCGATGGGTTTGGCACAATTGTTCTTCAACACCAGATTTTTGGCAGCAGCCAAGTCCAAGAGGAGGGCGGTGGAGACAGCGAGAATTAGAGAGGAGCGCATTTTCTTGGATGGATGGGGTGGCAGTAGGAATATTCCTGATAATGATATTTGAGGTGCACATTAGGTCGTCTTTTATACTTGAAGAACATGGACCATGTTGTTTTTACGCACTGTACACATGCTTCATCTGCGGTGTATTGACGGAATAGCTGGTCCCAAGTCTTCCCGTTTGATTGGGTAAGCAGACGGTGCAGCGTCCCGCATATTCACAGGCAATTTAATGTATGAATTGAAATGTTTGGTCAAAGCCAATATTCAAGTTTACCATCACAAAATCATAGAGGTAATGATTTAGCATGACTATTCGAACCTGTCTGAATGACTAGCTTAATGTGTTTTGACCATGACTTTTATTATTGGTTGGAATCATTTTTTTTTTTTTTTGAGAAAATTCTTCCATCTCATACTATGCATAACCTAATGAAATGTTTATGTTTCCAGCCACGTATTACCTATTTCCGTTCGTCTTCCCTCTCCGTTATATTACGCAACTGGCATGGCAACTCCACAGGGTCCTGGTGGAGGACAGGACCCAAAGAATCAAGCGACAATGAACTAATCACATTTGGAATAATGTAGACTAACGTGGGATACCGCGGAAACATCCTGTGAGCATTGTCGTGCACTTACTTACCCTAGACTAAATTTGACTGGTCGTTGCGGCTCATACACGCACGATCAAGTCGTAACCTGTGAAGGGTTAAGATGGGGTAACGTTAGGTACTATTATGTCAATATGACTAACCATTTTGTTTTAATAGGAACTACTGACAAAAACTGGAAATTGATGCAGAGCAAAATGGTAGGATGGAGCATCATCGCCAGTGTTTTCTATATTCGATTTCGTTTTGTGCTACATTAGAGCCGTATCATTGCAATAGTTGAATTAATGACCATATTCACTTCCCGTTCTATCCTTCATTTGTACTCTTTCCTGTGAGAATTTACTTGCTGGATTAAATTGCATCATGGGCACACACACCTTTGGTACTCACTGTGAGATGATTATTTGATATAGTCGTTTATCAAGATGATGCTGCCGTTGCTATACTTGACGTATGTCCTTATGGTGATACCAGGTGCGAATGACTCGGTTGCCTTAACAAGGGCACATTCATTTATTATGTCATCCAAAGTGAGAGTTTTTTCAGCACTGTGCCTGAATGAATCACTACTTTTAATTCAATGCTAACGTTCGAGCAAAGGGAGACACATCTCCGACTCACGGAGAATGCGTTTAACTCTTTCTTTTCCCCAAAAAAAATAATAAAGCTTTCGTCATTACTTTCGGCTGACCCGCTGTCTGCTTCAATTGCACGTGATGGATTTTTCTTCGACAGCACTGATTATTTTTGTAACGATAATATCGACATCAAAAGAAATTACAGTCACTTAAGCCATATAAAAACACATGCTGAGTAGTAGAGAAATGATCAAGGTGCTATTTCGTGATAGCCCACCATATCAAGTTAATAGTCAATTTTGCCTACCCAGTAAGCTCATGATATTTTGGAGCTCAGGTCACACCTTGAAGCAGTCTACTAAGAAAATCGTTAGTGCCTATGGCTTTTGTCCTTCCGCTAACCCAATCCACCACTTGCGAGAGCTATATGTCTTTTTTACTCCATGAGCCATAATACGGAAATTGATCTCACATCATGGTGTATTCTCCCTGCGTACACTAGCCACGGCTTCTTGTAATTCAATTAGCAAGATAGAAAGAAATTTCCACCTCCATGCCGCCCCATTTTTCTTGATTTTAGCAATTAAGAAGTAGAAGAGACGTTAAGTCAATCGAGGCAAAGTCTATGTGTAACGCACGAGTACTTCCTTGGTTAGAATTTGCATGATATGATTTCTTATGCCTAGCTTGCTTGGTTTACTCCTTTCTCTCCCTTCCACTCCTTTTTCCGTCTACGCATGTCGATATGACCAAGTTTAGCCCTCTTTTTATCATCCTATTACTCGTTTTTCTTTCAATTGGTGTTGGTGAGTACGATTGAAACATTGACAAGTAGTCATATCCGACCCGTATACTAAATGTAATCTGACCGTTGATCCTTTTTTTTTTATAAAGTCGCACAATCCAGTATAGGTAATTCAGCAGCATGCCTTTATGGATCAATTCACACTTGGGGTATCGTGCACTAACAATTCGTTTTACAGATTCAACGACTCCATCAGATCAGAATATATCGCAAACAGACGGGAGTTCCAGCGATTCTGGCGCTACGGACAGTACATCAACGGATGATCCAACTTCAGCCACACCAGATCCAGGTACCAGTTCACCGACCCCTCAGTCGACTACCACAACTACCACAACAACCCAAGAGCCTACTACTACGACCACAACAACAGACGCACCTACCACTGAAACTACCACAGAAGAACCTTCTCCAACTGTCACGCAATCCCCACAAACAACCCCCAGTAATCCTGCTCCATTTACCACGACCGATGTAGTTGTCCACGTTACCAGTGTGATAGCATCACAGCCATCCAGTATATCATCTGTTTTCATTCCGTCAAGTTCTATGACTTTAATATCATCGAGTGTCATTGCATCAGCGGCATCTACATCCGTTATGCAACCACTCCCTACTACTGCAAGTTGCTCTGCCAATAATGCCACGTGTCCCACAGGGCAATACTGCAATGCAAGCAATCAAACATGCCAAGTGATGCTAGCTGATGGAACTGCATGTTCCAGCGGTAATATGTGCTTATCCGGGACGTGCAGTGATTCGATTTGCGGGCCATCCTCTTCATCATCTGGACAAAATTCTGCTGGAAAAATCGCTGGTATTGTGCTAGGCTCTGTAGGGGGTGTAGGATGTGCCGTAGGGGTGCTGTTGTGCGTACGAAGGCGTAATCGAAACCATCAAATACAGCGGATGCGAGGGTTCACGCCGTCCATGGCACTCAATGGACACCTGAACGATAAAAACATGGGAAGTTTCAAACGGATGAACAACGCCGAGCGACACAAATCAGATTACTCTTTTACCAGCGAGCAGGCGGCGCTGGAGTCCCTGAGCAGTATGTCGATGAGCATGTCGCCTATTGGACGACAATCCGCCGTCTACTACAAAGATAACCAACTCCACAGCTTGTCAGGGACCATGTCCCCCTTTGAAGACGGCGACGCCACATCGTATACCAGTTCCCAGCCGGTCATGATGGCCAGTGTCCCATTGGCTACGTACAAGCATGCCCCCCGATCGTCGAAATTCGATTTCCTTCAAAATGCTCTTGCCAACCGTCACCCCATTCAAACAGCTGCCAGCCCGCTGGCCAAGTCCTCTCCGTCCATAGCATCGTCGGTGCGAAATTCAGGCTTGAGTTCTGTCAATGGAAGTAATTGGGAAGCTCTTATTAGTCCACCGCGGTCGGGCTTTGTAGACGCTGAGCGACGGGGCTCCAATCGTATGTCCTCTACGACATTTGGTTCTGGCCACCATCATGTCGGCATAGGTGACGACGAGAGCGTGGCCGACCCTATCTTTTCTCCAGCGGTTTCTCATGCATCTGCCAGAGTGGTGATGCCTAACCAAACACTTCCTCCACCTTCTCATAATCCCTTCCGAACCCACACACCTTCCATCGTCCCTCAAGATGCCTGGACTAAAGAGGATGAGGATGGTATGAAGAACTACCAGTACTTTTAAGTGGACGTAGCCTATTTTTTTTTTTTTAATTCCTTCTTTCACTGAAGTTTTGTTTTATATATACTGTTTTTTTTTTTCTTTTCTGCCAGGCAGACCTTGTTCTTCTGAACCTCATAAAAATGAAAAGAACCCAATCATGCATATGTTTTGAAACCTAGTTGGTCGCTATCGAGATAGATTCATGGGCGGCGTCTGTTTTGCCAAAATCCACCTTCGAAACCTGTACACACATTCCATCATGTATCTTCCTAATGACAACGTCATGCAGCGGTTCGTATATATGATATTGCGATTCGTGTTATATTTTATATCGAATAAGAGTGGGGGCAAAAAACATGAAATTACAGTGAGTGTGAAATAAATGAGGAGGGGTTTTTTGGAATGAAATGTACAAGGTAAAGTACAAATAAAAGAATATTTTCAAAAACGAAATATATTAGAGTGGCGCGAGTTGGTTGTTGTTTTTTTTTTTTTTACTGGGTAGGCTCCTGAACTTCTGGCTTTTCCTCTTCCTTTGCGGCAGCAGCTGGAGGAGTGACTTGGCCTTGGGCATACCATACAATGGTACCCATACCGAGAAGAGCAGAGATAATACAAGCAGCCATAGCACCCTTGCCCTTGGCAGTGAAGCCGTCGTAGATCAAATCAACGTGGGCGGGAGCACCGCTGAGATCCAAGCCTTGCTTACCGGCAGCATTACCCGTTGTACTCCAGCCCAAAGCGGCACAGTTGTCGATCATTTGCTGCGGTGGCTTGACACGATCAGCCATGACTTCAGGGCCCTCGATAATTTGAACGGCAAGTCCACTCTCCAAATGCCATTCAATGTGACAATGGAAAAACCAAACAGCAGGGTTATCGGCACGGAAACGAATGACGGCAAAGGATTCGGCAGGAATATGGACAGTGTCACGACGAACAGGGTTCAATTGGGTTTCATTGATGATGTTGACCGATTCATTGAAAATGCCATCACCTCGGGCTACGACTTGGAAGACGTGACCGTGAAGATGGAAAGGATGAAGACCAGCATCCAAGTTGTTGACAACCAACTGAATATTCTTCAAATGAGGAGCAATGAGACCGTTGCCTTGAGGACCATACACTGCAGAGTTATTGGCATATTCAGCACCGATAGTAAGCGCTGTCAACAAAGAAGGAGTCTTGGGCATGAGATAGGGGACGCCATTGAAAGCACCACGGTTGATACCATCGGAGTAGACTTGGAAATCAAATGACAATGGGTAAGAGATATCAGCAGGAGCAACGGCCTCAGCTTGAAGTGGAACGAGTTCAGTGTCAACAAAGTTGGTAACGGAATCATCTGTGTTCATGGCAGCAGCGAAGGGAGCATTCTGATTGTAAATGACGGGGGCAGTGACATCTGAGCGTGCGTGGGCAAACGATTAATATTGGCTGAAAAAAAATTCAAAATTCTCGGAGTTGCCGCGGGGGCTAAACGGCTAGCGACTTACTCAGGTTAAGATCGTCAGGAACGGAATCAAACATGTCAGGATTCATGTCAGCATGCATGAGGTAGTTCATGCTAGTGTCGTTCTTGGCGGTAATAAGAACAGAGTAGCGCTGAGCAGCGGTCAAGAAGATGTTGTCAACTGTCTTGCGTTGTGTGTAAACCTGTAATCATAGAAAGGTGAGAAGGCCAATTCAAGTGCGGGTGGGCGGGGAGAAACGTTGGGTCGAAAATACATACACCCTCCACTTCAATAATGTCCATGGTGTGGTTGTCAATGGAGAAGATAAACATGGCCAAAGCTGACATATTGATGAGACGAACACGGTAGGTCTTGCCAGGCACAAAGTTGAAGGTCGCGTTTGCGTTGTTGTTGATCAGACCGGATTCTATGGAAAAAGGGTAAGCGTTGAACTGTACAGTGCGATGTAAGTCCATCATGAGAAAAACGTACGGGGAACAGGTTCAGCGCCAGTGGGGTTATTGACGTTCATAAAGGTAGCAAGGCCAGTTTCGGATTGGTCATGATACCAATCGTTCAAGCTGACAGTAATGTCCTCATCGTAGTGATAAGGGGGAGTGGGATCATTCAGAATCAAAGGAGCTCTTAAACCATCCATATATTGACCTCGGTAGTGACTGTGAATCCAGTAAGTACCCACTTGAGTGATGGGGATAGCGTAGGTGAAATTTCCACCGGGAGGAATACCACTGTTGCAAAAAAATCAAATGGTGAGCCACCAACCAGTATGGCTTTGAAAATTTCGAGACCCTATACATACCACTCGGTCACACCAACGGGCCCATCATAATAAGCCGTTCCGTTTTGGAACATGCCGTGTGCGTGTAGGGAGGTAGGGACGTCCAAGGAGTTGTGCTATATAGGAGCATGCGTCAGTTCAAAGCAAGTAGACCGTACGACTCATTTCATTTATACGTACAGTATTGATGATGAGGGTGTCGTTTATCGTCACATTGATGGCCGGTGGACTATGAGCGAGAGAAGAAGGTTAACCGACTTGCCCAGTATGTTCATGCCCCACATCCAAACTTACGGAAAGGCGCCATTCACACCAATGACTCTTCTTTCGAAGAGACCATCAGGATTGGCGGTTGTATAGGTGATGTCCCAGTCCAAGGTGACATCGGCAGCGCTAGAGCAGGCAGCTAGAGCCGCGACTGCAAGCAAGCATCTGTTAACGGCTTTCATGATTCTACGAAGGGATAAAGAGAGAAGAAGAGAAGAGCACAGGAAATAAAATATAAAAGAAAAAAATTTATGGGTGGGGAGGTGTTTGAAAGCGACTCGGGGTTTATCAGATTTTCGCGTTAGAGTAACACGCTGTATATAAAAAAAAATTACAGTGTCCGCTGTTCATCAGATAAAATTGGGGGGTCTCTCTAAACGCGTTCCCGAGTCGAGATCAGATTACTCGGGTCTGGTCTGATCTGATAACTGACTTTCAAAGCCTGTACTTGGGCACTTTATAATAATCTAGTATATAGCATTTTTTTTTTCAGCGTGCGATTCGCTTCAATATTTAACATTTTCTTATTTGCCCGTGGCCTTCAACTTCCTTCTCTTTTCCATCCCAAGCTTCTCTATCACTATGGCTGCTGAAGACTTGTTTTCTGTGCCTATCTTCTTCATCTTGTTCAGAGAAACAACCGAAGCTGCTATCATTGTGTCTGTCTTGCTGTCTTTCTTGAAGCAAGTATTCGCTGATGATCGAACTATCTACAGACGACTTTGCAAGCAAGTGTGGTTTGGCTCCATTGCTGGCCTTGTCATTTGCTTAGCCATCGGTGCTGCTTTCATTGCTGTCTGGTACACCGTTGCATCCGATCTCTGGGCCAACAGTGAGGATATTTGGGAAGGTTGCTTCTCCTTGGTCGCCAGTCTTTTGATTACCGTCATGGGTATTGCTATGCTTCGAACCGAAAAAATGCAAGACAAGTGGAAGATTAAGTTGGCCAAGTCCATGGAGGCTCAAGCTGGCAAGCAGGACCTCCGCACTAAATCGCAACGTTATGCTTTCTTCATTTTGCCCTTCATTACCGTCCTCCGTGAAGGTCTTGAAGCCATTGTGTTCCTGGGTGGTGTTTCTCTCGGTGAACAAGCCAAAGCCATTCCTATTGCTGCCATCATGGGTATCATCTGCGGTTGTTTGGTAGGTTATCTACTTTACCGTGGTGGATCCCTCGTCAAACTTCACTGGTTCTTCGTCATCTCTACCTGCATTCTCTATCTCATCGCAGCTGGTCTGCTGTCCAAGGCCGTTGGTTATTTTGAACAAAATGCATGGAACCAAGTGATTGGTGGTGAATCTGCCGAAGAAGGAGGTGATGTTATCGACTACAAGGTCACCACCGCTGTTTGGCACACTAGCTGGGGTAACCCAGAACTTAATACGAGTGACAATGGTGGTTGGCAAATCTTCAATGCCATCTTGGGCTGGAATAACACTGCTACTATTGGATCTATTGTCACTTACTGTGGTTATTGGGTTCTCGTATCGGCTACTTTGGTCTATCTTCACTTCAAGGAGAAGCGCGACGAAGCTCGTGAAGCTCATGAAGAAAAAATCAACCCTGACTTGGCCATCCAAAAGGCTGCTGCTATCATCAGTGCCAAAGAGAGAGAACAAGATGAGACCGTCGAAATTGACACTGATCGTAAAGTATAATGAATACGAACCTTTCTATTAAAAAAATTGTACTTGTACATACATCTATATTGCATATCCTCCATCATCCCTGTATTCTCATTCCCAACTCTCAGCCTTTTCTTTAATTGTACTACCTCTCTCCCGATTCATCTCGAATAAACATTTAAATTAAAACTATCTATCAAGAAAGACACTAGAATGATTGATTGCTCAGTTGAACCTTTTTGTGTCTAAGCACGCACTTTCACATTTTATGAAAGTCTGATTTTACTTTGAATGTTGTATCAAAGCTCAAACTTTGAAATATCTTGAAGACTTTTTTGCCTGGTTGATCAATGGATCTTGTGTAGCTAAACACGCACTTCCAGATATTCTGAAAGTCATTTGCATGATTACTTGCCTGAACTTGTGTTGCTGACCAGGCACTTTGTGATTTGAAAAACTTGGTCACTTGCCGATCTTACGCCAAATAACTTGTGAATTGCTGATGGTTCGGGAGATCTCTCTTCCATACCGGAGTTGTGACCAAAGTCGTGCCAGAAACACTTGCTGCAGCCGAAAAAAAAAACGCACACAAAAAAAAAAAAGTGGGTTTCTCGGGAGGATGACGCTGTAGCTCTCCACTTTGTTGGTTTATCAGATTTTCCGTATTGCAGCTTTGATCGGAATCGGAGATGCTGATGGTCTAAGAACACTGTAGTTGTCACCAAAGTCGTGCGACTACACCCAGTCGGCTTAGGCATTTCGCTGGGTGCAAAGGTTTTTTTTTTTTTGTTTTGCCATAATAAGTGAATTCTCAAATTTCCATGGTGTTCCCTACCGTTGCATGTCTACACAGTTTCATATCCCTCCCCCATCATTTTTTTTTTTGGGCCTGTTTACACTAAGTTGGATCTACTGGGTGACTTTGTTTCAATCGCAGTTGGCGGCAGGCTGTCGTTAAAGTTGTGTGAAAAATCTGATAACGGCAAGCTTAACGCTACCCGAAACCTTTTTTTTTTAATGTTTGGTATGCTTGCCCTTTATGATGATCTCTCCCGATCATCACGAGGCTTCTTGCTAGTATGGCAACGATTCCAATGTCTGTACCTCAGAGAGCTAATGTGGAATGACTAAGATACTGAACAGTATGTTACCCAGGCTATCTGAGATTCTCATTCGTATTCCGCCCGCCCACATAACAGAGCTCACTCACCGTTCCTTTCCACACGTTCCCCGATCTGTGCCGTGTGGCATTATAAGCCAGATGATCGTTGTTTTCATCTGTACTACTCTGACTCCTTGGCTGGATCCAGTCTAGTCGGATGGGGTGATGATGGCCAAAGGGATGAGCCAAAATGGTGGCCTGTTGTTCAGGTCAAGGTTTTCTTCGGTCATGCTGCTCTGTTGTCTTGGACGAGGGGGGCAATCTCTCATCACATGAAGCCAACATAGTGACTGTCGACATAGAAAAAAAAAGTTGACTATTGTTTCTTTTCTTTGGTTGCCGCCCGACTTGGATCTGATATGCAGTGACCAAGTTTTTGCATACGAGTTTAGAGCGGTTGTCCAAAGCATTCCACTCCGTTGTGTTCGAATGGAATAATCAGATCTTGAACAATGGCGCTGACAGATGGTTTCAGTTGGATGGAGTACGGGTTATCTGATCCTCACATGCCATCTCCAAGTCCGACTTGGGGGGTTTCAACACATCTATTTTTTTTTTTTTTTTGGCTACTTTTGCAATAGTTCTTCACCGGAGCCGTTGCGTGTTACCAAAAATTTGTAATGAGTTAATATAATATTTGTTTTTTTCGCGCTTTAGAGGATGTTTTTGTGCCAAAATAAACCCTCTTTGCAAAAGCCATTGATCAGCTGTTTGGCTCGTTAGTTACGATCTCAAAGTAGTCAGACTCTGGACAGAGTCGCGGACCAATAGTACTAGACTACTCCGGACAAAGCTATCCAACATCAAGCATGGCTACTTTACCTCATGGCATAGAGAGCGCTTTAACTATGAGATTTTTGGAGCAAATTGTATTGATGTTTGTAACCATGAATGTCGGTGATCGTCGTTTCTCTGTCTCTATTCAGCCATGCCTATTAAACATTTGGATTCTCTCCTGTTTCTTTCTGGTAACATAACAACCCTGCATAGACGAGCATACGTCAAGCATGCATTGCATGATAGTGGGTGCTGTGGACACAAGCAGATGCAGCATGGCGGCTACGTGGGCTTTCGCCGGGTATTCTACATAGGTGTCTTGGGGTTTGCTATTTGAGTTTTTTCAGTAGTCGCCAGAACAGCGTAGTTCCGGTTTTGGCATCAAGTTACGTTGCATGTCCTGGTTGTTCACATAGGCTCGTCTTTTTGCTACACACAAGAGCGACTTTTCATTCGAGCATTTCATAAAAGTGCTAGGATTCATTGTCGTTCAGAGGGTTTATGAGTTCTGAAGGCAATTTAGTTTTACTTTCTTTCTGTCAGAAATAGTCAATTAAGCAGATAGCTTTCCGTCTGCTAGTGCATTAGGCAGTTGCATACAATGTTCAGGATATATCTTTGAAGCTATGTTGTGATGATCCAAGTTGCTAGTTTGAAGATGTTAAAGGTAAAGTCCTGCTTACCCCCCTGAACGCAGAGGTTGGCAAAAGACCAATTCTGAATGTAATCACATAAGGCAGTTAACGGTTACTGCTTACCTACTCATTTGACTGCATATATTATTTATCTACACTGCTAGGGGATGTATCAACGAGAGCATAGCAATATCCGGATTTGAAAGAGCGTCGTATGGCAGATGGTATTAGTATAGTGGGAAATGTCGTCATTTGGGTGATGGTAAAGCCTATGTTATGAAACTAAAGGATAGTGTGAATTCATTATTACAATTACTCATTAGTAGCGCTTGATACATGTGAGAAATAGCCATCTCGATGTTTTCGCGCAAGACAGAGTGAGAAATGTCGAAGTTTTTCTGCCTGCCGCCGTGTTTGGCGATTTATAATCTTGGAGACACAGGATGTTTAGAGCAATCATCCAATAGCCATGAAGTTAAAGAAGGAATTGAAGAAACTGAAGATATTGTAAAAGATAAGCAATAAAAGTAGCGCGTTAGCCCTTAAAATACGTATGGCCTTATATGCATTAATGTGAGCAGTTTTTGCCTAACGATTGGATTGCAATTCTGTTATTGTCGGAGGTTGGAACACAAGTATAGATCACACACTTGATTTGATCTTTTGATCGTACATCAGACAGCCTTGACCGTCCTCACAGCAAACATGGTCTCAAACAGAGCAATCACGTTAGAGATATAAATACATTAGGGGATGTAAATTTACTAAATTGGATGTACATCGAAAGTCAGGAACCTTTCATTCTGTTGCGAAGGAAAAGATGGTTTCTATTTCTTCTACTGTGCGAGGTAAAATCGAAGCAGGGAATTCATATCCATTCGATGGGTCGCTGACAGCTTGAATAATATGTCTATACGCGTCAATAAATTGTTTGATAGCGTTGCCATGAACTTGCCGTGCAAGTCGTGAAGAAGACAGCTTGGTCAGCCGAGATGGTATATCGCCATCAATGGTGGTCAAAAATCGATCGAGATGAGCCATAGACTCTCCCAAAGCACGAGCATCCATACCCTCCAAACTTGACAAAGGCACCTAGTGTGGCAAACCTTAATAAGTAAATCAAGTACTCCAGCATTGGTGTTGGATAAGTCACCTACATTAATATCCTTTGACTTTATAGCGGAGTCTACTGCATCTAATCCGGATTGTTGGAGGAGCAATTGATACTGGAGGGGGAAGCAAACCAGGCACAACTTAACATACAATTCTGATAATTTCGAACATTACAAGTAGAAGCGAGAGAAAAACTTACTTCTTTGTCTGTAAGCGATTCCAGAAGCTCATTAATATGTTTTTCTAGTGATTGTCGCTTGATCTCTGTAAAAGCGTACAGTATCAATGCCGACTATAAAAAACGATACCGAGAGATTGTCAAAAATCGTGTACTTGCACCGTAATGAATGTAACCAACAGTCTCCAATCTTACCCTGACATACTGAAGGCAGTTTGCCTTATACACTAAACGATCGTAATCTGACAGCTTTTCAGCACCAATGTCGCATATCTGTAGAAGTGGGTCGATCATGGCGTCCAAAGTCTCGCGGAAATCTGTTCCTGCTACTGCAGTTGCACCAGATACGATGATCAGAGAAGAATCGTACGACGCCATAATCTCTTTCTGTAATAATGAAGTAGAGGTATAAATGATCGAGTATGAGCCTAAACGTGTTCAGAACAACTCTTACCAATTGCAAGACAACTTCTTTGAAAGAAGAAGGTGGCATAAGGTCATTTCCAGGTTTCTCTGAAAATCGAAGCAATTTGTTTGCTTGTGCGTTGAGGATTCCATAGAAAGTTTTAAAAGCAACATCTGTGATACTGTATAACACACGTCAACATTTGTTCGCCTAATATTTGCATTACCTAAAAAATATCCACGTCCGCTTACCTATGAAGTAATTCCGGTAAACTCGCGCTACTTGAGAATAGTTTTCCAATGGTGATGGTATAAAATTGAATGATATTCGCTATCTTGTACGATGTGATGGCTCCAGGTTGAGAAATCAAGACTTGTTCTATCCTTGACTGCATGATACTTAACGTTTTGTACAATTGGTTGCGTGCGCCACAAACGAATATAAAAACCCTACCTTCAATGGCCTACATGTTCCATCCATGATGCGACCCAACAATCCAGTGATAGTTTCATCAATATGTTGGTCCACTGCCAAATTGTTGGGTCCATCGGTAGATGACTTAATGTCTCCTTGACTAACGCTACGTTCTAATTAAACATATCAGCAAAAGCATAGAAAAGATATAGATGAATTTTCCCTTCTCGACACACGTACTGTAACCTCGCTGTCCTTCAACATCGAAAAGGCCTTCAAGAATTTCTCGTTCACTTGCTGCAGCTTGATGGACCCAAGCCAGCATGTCACCGATATAACGAATGGGATCATGAGCTTGCAATTCAATGGGTCGTGGAGTTCCACCAGGGCCACCTCGAGTCAAGGCATCTATAAAGGCTCGTGTGACTGAGTTTCTCCGGATATTGGCCATGTCTTCCAAGCAAGCTCTATAAGGCGCGCGTGTGAGTATGATGCTTTACAGTACATCGAGAAAGGCATTGGGCAAAAGTTTGTACGTACTGGAATAGAACTGGCTTATGCTTCAATGCTTTGGTTGCCCTTTTCATCAAAGAGCTGATTTCTAGAAATTCTCTGTTGAATGACGATTGGCACTCCCGCTGAGTCCATTTGTATAGCTTTTCGTACGCTGTTTCCTGGTGTCCAGCGAGCGATTCCAGGATATCTAAACTTTATATCACCAAAACAAGACATAGAATGAAACGCATTAGGTCATGGACAAAAGATGCGAGTAACCGGCCATGATAATGCTTACCCTGCTTGTTGGTGCTCGGTCATAAGCAGCAAGCGACAATCTGAATGAACTTGCTGCAAGTGGTCTAATGCTTTGAAGAACTGGGCATCGACCGGCGCAGAGGGTGAGCACAAGATCTCAATCTCTTGATCTGTGAGCATAAACGTGCTCAAGAATGAATCGATGATGATACGCTGTATATCACACGCAGATCTACACCACCAAAAGGTTAATGGCACGTACCTTGAAAAACTCAACTCACCCCGAATCATTACCTTCTATTTTGCAAGCTCGTCACTTGTTCAATGAGCAGTGACGAATCTTTGTTCACCTCCGTCAGTTGTTGAGTCATAGCGTCGTTGCTGGCTTGCATTTCGTTAACGTCGTTCTCCAGGATAAGCAGATGCTATAGGAATGAGGTGTTATTGGTGAGGGTTCCGTGAATCTCGGGCTTCAACCGTCAGTTCAAGTTACCTCGTCAAGCTTGGAGAAAGCTAGAAGGAATCGTTGATTGGCTTCGAGAGCGTTCCGCTCAAGGACACCGCGTAGATTCTTGTCCAAATCTTGATGCTGAAGATTGGGTATTTGGGACAAGGTGGTCAAAGCATTCTTGGTTTTGTCGCTGTTGTGAAGTACTGTGTTGTATATATGTGATAATCGAATAGATAGTGGGTTTTTGATTTGCCTTGCCAGGCTAGTGGGCGTAACAGGGGCGGTGGAATCGTCCATGTCAGATCATCAACGAAGTTCGCAGGTCCCCCAAGTCAATCAGTAGGAGCCCTTTGGAAAATTTCCCCGCACACAGTCCCAGCCAATACAAAATTCCATAGGGTCGAAAAATTCACTTTTAGCCTTTATCACCTTCGTGAAAATAATAGTATACATAATAGAGATTAGGTGGAAATAGTGAGTTAATAAATAATACAATATAATTAGGTTCTTTCATCCCGGAGGGCTTGCACCGGGTAGAATTGATCTATCTTAGCTATCCAGTCAATCATCTCTGAACGATTGCCAGCTTGGAACAGGTACGCATTATTGCTTGTATAAACTGCAAACACGTTATCACGCTTTTGATATCAAAACAAAATTAGTACCAAATTGTACATGAATGAAGTGTCTGTGAATGCTCACCTCTAGCATCTTCTCCAAGTCCTTTTTGTAATCAATCTTTACTTGGCTGAGATTAATGATGCCTTGCTGTTCATAGTCGGACTGGCTTAAATAAATATGCAGATACGGTCTGGATACCGAAGATCGTACGAGTTTTTAAATTAGATATCATCCTGGTAATCGATGTAAACTAGCTGAAAATTTCAGTCACCTTTTGAATACAATCCATCGCTTGACCCAAACCTCGTCAGCGTTTTCCGGAAAACTGAGGTATCCTTTCTTGGTCACAACATCCCTGTATGATCAGAATACGTATGAGCGTGTCTGGACTGCTTCCAGCTACATCAATTTCAGCAATTTTATCTTACGTTGGTATAACTGGTTTGACATATGGGACCAGTTTAGTGGGCACTTTCAATTTCCACGGTTCAGGATCTTGCTTTGCAGCCGCTTTTCGCCTTGCTTGTATGATATCCAACTGTAAAGAATATACAGCCTTTTAGAACCGCCATCCGTTCACATTGCTAATTCAATGGAATACTTACTCCTGAATGGTGTTTACAAGCTGCTATCCAGAGGTCCACAATGTGCTTGAGAAGATACCCTTTCGCCTCAGGAAGTCGCGGTAGCGAATCAAGTCTGGCGCCCGCATGGTCTTCTACACCCCCTTGTAAATAAAGCATTTGCCTCGTTGCAACAACGTCTTGCATATGCTTCTGGGAATTGCTCATTGTTTGAAATTCTCGTACAATGGAGATACTGCGTGGTTTCCAGTTTCCCAAAAACTCCTCTCCACGAACATATCCTTTTGAAGTATTGGTTCTCCATAAATCATCAATCTTTCGTGATTGTGGCGGTCGCAATTGCACCACGTACACCGATGTAATCTTGGTAGTGATGCGTGTGGGGGTTATCAATGTTCTAAATTTGGATGGGTTGGAAGCGTCTCGGCCCTGAATTTGTACAAATACATCCGTAGAAAACTGCAATGGTTTATCGCATTTATCAGCCTCCACTTCCCAGGACAAGGAAAGTTGAACTTGATGACCTGCTGCAGTTATTTGGTTGAGAAAAGCTGCTTCATGCAATGAACTGTCCCAAGCACCTTGCGCGTCTATGGTGCTTGTACCGTCTTGACGATAGTCTACCTGTTGTTGAGACAGTAAATTGATAGGCACCGGTTCGTGAAGCATCTCATCGACGATCTGCCCTTTTGCGTCAACTAGACGAACGTTTCCAAATGTAGCTTTGATAACTCGCTGCCATGGGAATTGGCGACCTGACGAATGTGTCAAGCTAAATACAACGCGACGCTGAATACCTTGTCTGAGGAGAAAAACCCCTGTTCCAGTTGAACCATTCAGCAAAACTTGGGTTGGAATATACTCTCCATCCAATGCGAGTTCCGATAGCTGGATAGATGCAAAAACATCCAATTGTTCCGCATACAAGGGATCATCACGAGAGTCTCTACGAACTTCTGTTGACATAGAAGACGGTTTCTCTTTGACAAGTACATGTTTTTGCTCCTGTTCCTCGTCCCATTGTCGAAAATGTTCAATCATGCCGGATTGTAAGTGTGCAAAGACTTCAATCGTGATGAAGCCATGATTGAAAATTTGAACCGTTTTCGGCGTAGTTATGAGCGACACAGTTTGGCTGAAACCAAAGTCTATAGGAGAGGTACCAAAGTCTGTGATGAAATCTGAACTGAATATCTTGTCCTTCGCTGAATATGGAGGTACTGTTCCAAATTCCGACAACCTGAACTGCGCATGGACTTGTGTACAATCAGACTCGTTGATACCTTCAGCACCGAGGACCTGAATTTCAACCAAAAGCTGCTCTCCGACTTTGATAAGGCTGTTTGAATAATCAACATCGGGTGCACTTTGATGGTTGCTTTCAGTAGAATTGTCCTCTGATCGAGATTGCGCTGGTGAGCGAGCTAATGGGGAGACCAGTACAGTGAGGAGACCTTTTGACTTTCCAGTTATCGGGCATATGATTTGAACTTGACTCTGTAAAGGTTGTTGCAAGGCTAAATTTCGTACAGGTAAGGTTGCTTTGCCAACACAGGTGAATCGAGGTATAGGTGTTTCATAAAATGGGTCCTCCCAGTTGAAATGCTTTCTGTACATTGGCCGATCGATGAAGTTGTATAAATTTCGCATGCGTTGCAGTCGCTGTTTCAGCTTTTCCAGGGACCAATAGTAGATAACGTTGTGTTTTGAATCCATTGCTCGAATGCCTATGCAAGGGGTTTTGCCAGGGACGGTGGTGGTCTCCTCTTCCGACGATACTGCAGGCGAAGAGCCATTCTCCCAAAATGAGACAGGGTTGATGGTGTACTCATCCGTCAGAACACAAAACTGATACAAGATGGATTTGCCAAGTTCCTTTGCAATCACATTGGCTTCCTTCAGTATAACAGAGTTCAGCATTATTGCTTCTGCCATCAAGATATCCTTATGCTTCTTCCACTTTTGTACAACTTTTCGCATCAGCCTCCATTGCGTGGCGGTATATCCATTCTGGAGAGGCTCTGGTACTTGCTGCGAGATTCTTTTGATTCGTGATTCATACTCCTGCCTTTGCTGCTGTAGAACTTGCTCCATCTGCTCTTGAACTTGCTGTAGCTTTCTGTGCATTTCATCTCGCTCAATCTGGATCTCATCTGCAGGTAAAGTAGACGCTTCCACAACCTTGATCTTTTCTTCGTACTCATTTTTCTGCATTTCTAGTTGCCTCTGCATCTCCTCTTTAGCTAACCGAAGTTTCTCTTCCACGTCCGTAGTCGATACTCTAGTTGCGCTTTCGTCACTCTCGTCTTGAGCGTCATTAAAGTTAGAAATTGTAGTAGGCACCAATACTGCTCCGGTCGATGAACCAGAATAAGTAGAAGCATCGTCATCCATTCTACTTTCAGGACGGGATCGTCTGAGGTTTCGTACTTTGGATATGTCGTCAAACAACTTTTCGAGCTCTTCATCATCCATATCCCCAAAATGAGACTCATTCAGGACAGCTTCTCGTTTGGCGAACTTCCAGTCAGCTTGTTCATTAAAAGTAGGGGATTCAGGGCGACGAAATTGATCATCTTTGTCATGACCGGCGGACATGGCTGTAGCATGGGTTGTCACCACTGATTTGTGTAAATTTCGCTCTCTGCGAACTTCTTCTGGGTGATTCAAGCGAAAGATGTGGTAGTCTCCTAGGATAATACGGCAGCCACTTGAAAGCTTTCGAGGCTCGGAAATACGAGTACCATTTACCATCGTCATGGAGCCTTCGCTGGGATACAAGGTTACAATACCGTTAATGTTTTCAAAGTAGCAATGTTCATCGAGGATGTTAGGGCCACTTAGTCGAATATCAGCATGTACATCGCTTTCTTGACGCCCAACAAGTGTTCGACCAGGCTTAATCTGATACATGAGACATTCCGACATAAGTGGATCTTCGTTCAGATTGACCAGATGTGGCATCTTTTTCGGCGTATACACACCCACTCGATTCTTTGCTACGGTAACGCCAATTTCAGCCAGTGCTTGTTCACGTTCGATCTGTACAGCTTCGGTCCGCTTCAGTTTCTCCTCCCAAGTTTCATTGAGTTCGTTGAAGAGTTTTTCAGAAGACAACATTTGTTCCACTATTTCCTCCTTCGTCATTTTGCGAACGTTGCCATCCTGGTCGGTAAATGTAATTTCCTGTGAAGCTGGTATAGCTGCTGCTGCCACTTTTGCAGCTGCGCCGTGTTTTCCGCTTTCACGCAGGTACGCACTAGATGCCGCCAGTTGTCGGACTTCTTCCGGTGCATACAACATGAGTTTATCCTTGAGGAACTCCAGCTCCGCTTTGAGTTCGCGAATCAATTTAGCATTAGGATCCTCGTTTACGATAGCCTTGTTCTTGATCTTCTTGGCTTGATCAGCATATCGCAACGTACTCAAAGTCTCTTCATAATTCTCAGAGGCTGGTGATATCGTTGCAATCATGGTGGTTTTTGAATTTCCACCTAACGAATCCTTCAAGAGCCAAGTCAAAGTCTAAGCATTTCATCATGCATTTTAGTATTTATGTCCGAACAGTAACAAAGGCACCAAATATTTGATACTCACCGAATCACGATAGGGGATGAAAGTTTCCTTTTTGCGCCCTCGTTTTCCTTCATGCTGAGATTGCTCTGCGAGAGCAGCGATGACTTTTCCCAACGTTGTCAGCGATCGATTGATGTTCGCTCCTTCTTTCAAACGTTGACCCGTAGCACCTGAACTGTTAGCACGCTCACTTCCCGCAAGATCCACCAAACTAACTCTCGCCACTTTTTCCGTGTCTAGTTTGGTCATAGTATCGTGCCTTCTTTGAGTAAGGAAGATGGTAAATACTGCATGTGAACGCGATGACGTTTCATTCATATTCGTAGCAGCAACGGTTCGCGCCTGTCAATTTCAAAGTTTACACAACGATTAAAATTGCCATGGAATTGCAAGTTGTAAAGTACTAGAAAATGGACACAGCTTACTTTATTACCCTCGTCCATCAAATGGGAGATGTCGTCGTAAGAGTTTACAACAAGCCGGGATAAGTCTTCGACATAAGGACCAAAGCGCGGGTGTTCTCTGACTCTCAAATTATCTTTGTTCTTCGGGTTCAAAAGATCTCGAACCTTTTCATTATAGATTTCAATGTATGTAACTTCGACTCTGTATGTGAGATACTGGTCGGAAGCATTGGCTATGCGGTCGAACAATTCTTGGCACGCTCGAGGAATAATACCCTTGTCCTCTCCATAACCCATCTTCAAAAGCGAGTAAATAACAATGTTAAATGAATAATCAGTATCCAATAAAATTAGTATGTACCATGGAGTATGATTTTCCAGACCCAGTCTGGCCATCTACGAGAATGCATTCCGTTAGTTTTAAATAACCGGTTTCATTTCCTCTTCATCGGCACGCCTGATATTCATGCTCTTACTTACATGCAAATATACAGCAATTGTAACCATCAAATGCATGGCCCATAAGATCTTCGCCCAAGTCCTTATAGACTGCCTCTTGGTCTGCAAAGTGCGGGTCAGCAGGGTCGACGGACCAGAACGATTTATCAAAAGTGAAGGCTTTTTTGTCGTCTTCTTTGACCGCTTTGTCGTCAGTCACTGATCTCGTTAAAATCGTCTGGTTTCCATCCATGCGAACAAGCACGGAGGAGTTCCTCGTAATTTCTACAAGTGGCAATATTGATGTCAACGGCTGGGACGACGATACTTAAGGCACAGTTTTGATTTGCTCTCAATACCTCTTTGGTTCAATGGTCTACATCGTACCACAACTTTGACATTTCCTCCTCCACTCATGGTATGTTATTTGTCGAATGTCGTATGCAAGTTTTATCGAAAGTTGGAGGAAAACGGCCAAGAATAGGTAACTGAGGAAACTACGTCACAGTCAGTTTGAGTTCTTTTAAAACGTTTTGAACAAGAGCGCTTTCGTACTTCAGTCTGTAATATCAATTTCAAATCAGAGCAGTATCCAGATTAGAAGTTGTCAAGGAGAAATTAGCAATGGTCGCAATCGTAACCGAGACATTCGTTGAGGGCAGCCAGCTATTGCTCGAGAGTTGAGGAATTTAGCAGCTGATCCAATTCCCGACACATGGAGCAATCTTTGTTTTTGTGAGTAAAGTTATGTTTTTTGGGCCATTTTGACTTCACTTTCTGTTCCAACCAACAAGGGACTTCCAAAACCGCATCCTCTGCTTTTTACATCCAGTATAGACACAATGGCATCTGCTGCAGTTTGGAATGCAGACAACGGCTTCGTGGACGGAATTCTGAGAGGATACAAGTCTGGAATCCTTAATTCCTCCCACTATCTCAATCTGACACAGTGCGAAACGGTTGAAGGTATGAAGAACATTCGAGTGCGGTTGAGCTGACTTAATTGAAAATATGTTCATACTGGAAAATCTCTTAACATCGCGATACTTTTTTAAACTATAGACGTTCGACTTCAGCTTAGTGCTACTGACTATGGCAACTTTCTACAAAACGAGCCTTCGCCAATATCTACGTCCACGATCTCAGAAAAGCTTACACAGAAATTGGTCGCCGAATTTGACTTCCTCAGAACCCAAGCTGTCCAACCTTTGGCCAAGTTTTTAGATTATATAACGTAAGTTGTTCATTTCAAAGAATGATGTAGAACGATTGTATTAGTAGGTATCCAATGCATCTGCTAACGCTGACTTACCTGTCGCTTCCAGCTATTCTTATATGATCGATAATGTCGTGTTGCTGATCACCGGAACTTTGCATGAGCGCGATACTCACGAACTTTTGGATCGTTGCCATCCTCTTGGCGTGTTTGACACTATGCCAGCACTTTGTGTAGCAACTACCGTGTCTGAACTCTACAACACCGTCTTGATCGAAACCCCTTTGGGTAAGTCTCTTAGCAGGTTTAGTTACCAAACACGTAGAACACACTCTAATGATGCATCAATAGCACCCTACTTTGCCAACTGCCTCAGTGCTCAGGATTTGGACGAATTGAACATTGAAATCATTCGCAACACATTGTATAAAGCCTATCTTGAAGATTTCTATGATTTTTGCCAAAAGATCGGTGGCCCCACAGCTGAGATTATGGGTGACATCCTTCAGGTTTGTGAATAACAGCCGATTGACACGTCTCAGTATAATCAAAGGTTTGCTAACTTTACTACCATGCAGTTTGAAGCCGATCGACGCACTATCAACATCACAATCAACTCTTTCGGTACTGAGCTTCCCAAAGAGGATCGAAAAAAACTATATCCCAACATTGGTAGATTGTTCCCAGAAGGAAATGCTGCCCTTGCAACAGCTGATGATATTGATCAAGTAAAGACAGCTTGCGAAGTCTTTTCGGTAAGTTACCTAGAAATGTATTCAGATGTGTAGTTGATGGACAGCACACAAATGGACTAACGTCCTGTTTTCTTCAGGAATACCGAGTTTTCTTTGATCAAGCCGTCAGCGAATCGACTATGGAAGACAAGTTTTTCGCACATGAAGTATTCTTGAACCGCCTCGCATGGCAACAACAGTTCCACTTTGGAACCTTCTATGCGTATGTTAAATTGAAGGAGCAGGAAATTCGTAACATTGTATGGATTTCCGAGTGTATATCTCAAAACCAAAAGGACAGAATTTCAAGCTACATTTCTATATTCTAGATAGAAACTTTTTTTTAGTTTTCGAAATCAACACTTCCTATAAAAAAATCGAATTAAACATCTTCCTCATTTGCACCTACGCTTAATTCCATCATTTTTGAAGTAACTAAGGAATTTTGTGCTAGACTAAGCTACAGAGGATACGATAATGCGGTAAAAAAGTAAGAGAAATTGTGTTGAGATGAAATACAGCCGGCGTCCCATATCACTCAGCATTCACGCAGTGCTGACAAACTTCTTCTTAAGTTCTTCGACGCCTGATACAAGCTTTTCGAGTGTTTCGGTCGCTGTGAGTGTGCCATTTTCAGTGAAGGCTTTAGCCACGGCGAAGCTTTGACCGGACCACATAGAGGCATAATCACCACCCTTTCCATCCTCCTTGGCCTTTGCAGAAATGTCCATGGTACGGGCTGAGTGAATGTCATAACTCGGTATATCATCTTCACCCGTGCATGCTTCATGTATTTTTTCAATAAAGCGGTTTGTAATGCCTCTAGCATATCGACCAGTGAAAGCACGTGTCAATTGAGTAGCCTCTGGTTGAGAGTTCATCAACGCTTCCCTGTGGTAGCTTGGTAAGATGGTGCTTTTGGAAAGCATAAACAACGTGCCCAATGCGGCAGCATCGGCTCCAAGCATAAAACTGGCCAGCACAGATCTTGGATCTGAAATACCACCAGCAGCAATGACGGGCACTTTGTGTCCAACAGCGTCCACGACTTGAGGTAACAGCGACATGGTACCAAGCTGAGATTCTATTTTTGTACTATCAAACTTACCTCGATGGCCACCAGCCTATGAGGCAAACCATGAGTTTTGTTTTTCCTGCTTAGCTGAATCCCATCAACATAGTATGGCACACCCACCTCGTATCCTTGAGCAATAATGGCATCGACAGCATCTTGTTGATTTGGCCTATTTACCAAAACTGATGCTTCATGCACAGTTGTGGCTGTTCCAATGACGAAAGTGCCAGCCCCTTTCAACTTGGCGATTACGCCATCAGGCATTTCTCCAAAGGTAAATGAAAACACTGGGCAACCTTCTTCCAATAGCACGCTCAACTGGTCCTCAAATGGGTATGAACGTGGCGTATAACGATCAGGCGTTTCAATGCCAAGTTCGCCTCGGAAAGTATCGAGAACCTTATCGCTTATATAGCGTTTCTTATTTGTAAAGTCATCGGGGACAGGGGAAATGGCAGGGGGGGCAAACAGATTGACAGCAAACGGGTTGTTGGTCAGACGCTTGATTTCGCGAATGGAATCGCGAATCTTGGCCGGTGAAAATAGCGCGGCGGACAAACTACCAAGGCCACCTGCATTAGACACTTCAGCGACTACGGCTTCAATGGAGTAAGGAGCACAAGGTGCTTGGATAATGGGATATCGTAGGTTCAACCGTTGTGCTAAGCGTGAATTGAACATGTTAAGAAATGAAAAATAGAAAAACGCTGAATTAATAATGGCAGTGTCGCTAGTATTTATTTAGATGGTGCGAGTCATAATAAGTCATGGCGAGCAGCTATGTAGAGCGAATTAGTTGGGTTTGGCGAGGGATCCTGGTATGGTTTTGGGAACCTCTGGAAATTGCATACTTTGCAGTCTAGCAGCGGCATCCTTCTTCGCCTTCCTCTTCTGCACTTCTCGCTCTCGTAGGTAATAAAAGTCCCGATGCAATATGTAGGTCACAGGAGTGGGTTTCAAAGGTGGGGTTGACGCTGCAGGAGGCGGGGTTGGAGAATCCGGCTGTGCAGAAGTTGTCTTCTTAGCATCCTCATTCTGCTTGTCTTTTTCCTTGGCTTGTTCGTCGTCTGACTTTGTATTGCCTTTCCATGTGTTCCATATGCCAGTTCCTATGCCAGATAAGAGGTCTGAAACGCTATTGGATTCTGGCTTGGCATCGGTATTTTTGGCTACGGGGGGTTTTGGAGAAGCTGGCGATGCCGGTCGTGGTGAGGCTCCGCCATTCCTTGAGCAAAAATTAGCGTCATTAAGATGAGATTTGCAAACGTAAAACCAATCTTCGTTGGAGTTATCGGCCGACGTAAGAACTACCGATGAAAACTTTGAACAAACAAAGCAGGGTCGTTCGGAAGCTGTTGCACGTAGGATATACTGGTTTTTCATTTAGGCAGCGGTATCAGCACCGAAAATTTACCCTTTGGAGCGGAATAGCGGGAAGACAATAGCCAGTAGGGAATTCACGATCTTCCGGGCGAATGATAAATGATTTGCCGCGCTCGCCTCGCACTGGGTTCGTTGTCTGAACTACAAATTAAAGTTGAAAAAAAAAAGAAGAGGGTCTGATTAATAACAGTTTGGAAATACTTCTTTACTGCAAGTTCAACACTCCACTGACATCGGTTATCCCGCCTTTTTTTTTATTAAGGGTATTGTTTGCGTATAAAGGAGTCAACTCGGTAATTCCTTGCAATCTACTGGGCACGTGTCATACCAACTTTTTCCAAGGCTCGCTCTTTTTTTTTTTCCAATAGGTGCGGGTTAATTTGAGACATTCGTCTAGAGCATCTGACATCTTTAGTTCCATTCTGGTTTCCCCCGCAGAGTAACTTACCGCTCTCACTGTTTAGATCTCCATTACTACCGCTGGTTGTTCAATTCGTGGGCTCCAACCACCAATATCCTACACTATGTCATCTCAACGAAAAGGGCTGAGACGCTGGCTCGTACGGCTACATCTCGCCCGAGCAAAAGATGAAGATTCCGAAGACCCTAACCAGTCATTACGACGAACTGAATCCACAGCATCACAAACGTCCAAACGACGAAGGCTATATATCAACATGAAAAGTTCTTCCGACACGGCTGACCCAAGCGAACAATCCTGGGTCAGCAATCGAGTGCGCACAGCAAAATACACCCCTCTCACATTCATACCCAAAAATCTGTTTGAACAATTTCGCAATGTTGCCAACTTGTACTTTTTATTCTTGGTCATTCTTCAGTGTATACCCACATTCGGCGTTACAAGTCCTGTATTGTCTGCAATGCCACTTGTGGCCATTCTGGTTATTACTGGTATCAAAGACGCATTTGAAGACTGGAAACGAAACCAGAGTGACCGGCGCCTCAACACTGCCAAAACCATGACGTTAAGTCACTGGACGAATGTCAATATCCCAGACCTTACAACCGGCCGCTGGCATCGTTTAAAAATCTTTTGCGGCCTGTTTACCATGTTGGCTGGCCTTGAAAACGAGTGCACAAACGCCTATAGACAAGCTCGCGGTGGCCATGACGCAGAAAGCTCAACCGGGGTTCCTACCTGCGTATCATTTCAGAAAAAGCAACAGCTGGAGTACACCCAATCGCAGCAATTGAGAAGCTACCCAAATATCAGCATTCAAAAACCCGTTGATACTCCAGACTACACTACCAATGGCGAAACCCCGCAGGAAAACGGAACGCCAGCTGCTCTATCTCCCCAAAACAAACGCCTGCTGAGCACAATGAGAACTCGCTCTGGCTCATTTCGTGCCGAGCTAAGCAACATCTTTAAACCCAAAAATCGCACACCTTATCGACCTGGTATCATTCCACACAATGTCCTACACCGAACCGCTACTCATGATACGGGTGCACAGTCATCCAATAGACATAGTATGGACCTCAGCTCGGTGTATGCTGCTGATCAGCAGATCGGGCATGAACCTTTAACTCCCGATTGCCGTGTCAAATGGAACGAGACACTTTGGCAGGATGTCAAGGCTGGCGATTATGTGTTGCTGAAGAACGATGAGCCTGTTCCTGCCGATGTTATTATTCTTTCATCATCGGAGCCTGATGGTGTTTGCTACGTCGAAACCAAAAATTTAGATGGTGAAACCAATCTCAAAATGCGAAGGTCACTGCAAGCCACCGGAGAAATTTACAGTGTTCACGACTGTGAGAGAGCCAGCTTTTATATTGAAAGCGAACCCCCACATGCTAACCTGTATCAGTACAATGGTGTTTTACGTTGGCAAGTTAGCAATGACAATGACTCTGATGATTTTGCTACTGGAGTGTCCCATCAGAAGACCGAAGCCGTCACTTACAACAACATTCTACTCCGCGGCTGTGTGCTTCGAAACACTAAATGGCTTATTGGTATGGTTATGTTCTGCGGTAATGAGACCAAAATTATGCTCAATACTGGCAAAACGCCAAGTAAACGCAGTAAGATGGCCAAAGGCACCAATCCACACGTAAGTTCAAAGTGATTAAAAATAGTAAAGACGAGTCCACGTCTAAATATATCTTCCGTTATTCCAGGTTGTGGCTAATTTCGCCTTGCTGGCCATTCTATGTATTGTGAGCTCGGTCGTCAATAGTATAGAGTACCGCCAAGGTGGTTCCTCACCCTACTTTGGTTACGGAACGGATGGTGGTACCGCTGCCTTTTCTGGATTTTTGACATTTTGGTAAGTCGAGCTTTAAGGAAGCTATGAAAGCCCGTAGAATACTAAATCGTTTTTCTCAATAGGGTGACACTTATTCTGTATCAAAATATTATTCCTATCTCCTTGTATATCTCTGTTGAGATTGTAAAGACATTGGCTGTAAGTTCTTTTTTTTTTTTTGATTGTTTCCCGAACAAATGCTTGCAGCAGACCCACTAATTGGCTCTTTACTTGTCATGATCAGGCCTATTTTATTTTTGCTGATATCGACATGTATAATGAAGAAACTGATCAACCATGTATACCAAAAACTTGGAATATCTCTGACGATTTGGGCCAAATCGAATACATCTTTTCCGACAAGACAGGAACATTGACACAAAACGTTATGGAATACCGACGTTGTACAATTAACGGTGTGTCCTATGGTTTAGGTACCACCGAAGCCGAACAAGGTGCCAAAAAACGAGACCAGCACGACACGAATGCCGTGCCAGAACCTATGACTGACGATAAAAAAATCAGTGACAACGACGACGACGATGATGATGATGATGACTACTCGCCTGACCTGGAAAAGGCATCTCGCATCATGTATAAGAAGCAGGCTGAATTGTTTGACAACAAATTTTTAGGGCCCAATCCCTCGTTCGTTGATCCAAAGCTGTTTGATGACCTGGCCGCCAACAATCAGCAATCCAATGCTATTGTCCACTTCTTTTCATCTCTTGCCCTCTGCCATACCGTCATTGTTGAGCGACCTGACCCCGACAATGAGAATTTCCTTGAATACAAGGCTCAAAGTCCTGATGAAGCTGCTTTAGTCGCCACTGCTCGTGACCTTGGGTTTGCTTTCATCGGACGAGAGAAAGATACCATCTTTCTTGATGTCATGGGTGAACGCAAAGAGTTTGAACTACTCAATGTTCTCGAATTCAACTCCAGTCGTAAGCGCATGAGTGTCATTGTCAGAGCGCAGGATAGCGACCGCATCATTCTACTCTGCAAGGGTGCCGATTCCGTTATATATGAGCATTTGGAAACTGACTTTAAGGATCAACCTGATCTCGAAAAATCTCAAAAGGGTTTACAAGAAGCAACCACTCGTGACCTGGAAGAGTTTGCTAATCAAGGTACAAATCATTCGCTTTTGTCTATGAATGTCTAAACAGTTCATTCATCCATCATTTTTTAGGTCTTCGTACACTTTGTCTTGCTTTCCGCTTTATTTCTGAGGAGGAGTACGCCGAATGGCACAAGGAATATCAAGAAGCCGCCAATAGCATCAGCAACCGCGAAGAAAAGCTCGAAGAAGCTTGTGAAGAGATTGAGCACTCCCTTATTTTACTCGGTGGTACTGCTATCGAAGATAGATTGCAAGATGGTGTCCCCGATACAATTGCAGAGCTGTCACATGCTGGTATCAAGATTTGGGTGTTGACTGGTGACAAGACTGAAACAGCCATCAATATTGGGTTTGCCTGTAATCTCCTTACAAACGACATGATGCTCATTGTTATCAAAGCCACTACTCGGGATAGTACCAACGAGCAACTGCGAGAGGCTATTGAGAAGATGGAAACAGCTGATAATGAAAACGGTGTACAGAAGCGTGCCCTAGTCATTGATGGTAGTACTCTCAAGTATGCCCTCGAAGCTCACTCAAAAGATCTTCTTCTCGAACTTGGAACTCGCTGCGCTAGTGTGGTTTGCTGTCGTGTCAGTCCCATGCAAAAGGCTCAAGTTGTCTCCTTGGTCAAGAAAGGATTGAATGTCATGACTTTGGCTATTGGTGATGGCGCTAACGACGTCTCCATGATCCAAGCTGCCAACGTTGGTGTTGGTATCTCTGGTGTGGAAGGACGACAAGCTGTCATGGCTTCCGATTATGCCATTGCTCAGTTCCGCTTCTTGAAAAAACTTGTGTTGGTTCATGGACGCTGGTCGTATCTTCGTACCGCTAACATGATTTTCACCTTCTTTTACAAAAACATCGTTTGGACCTTTGTGCTTTTCTGGTACCAAATCTTTTGTCAGTAAGTAATAATGACATACATGCAGTGAGAACTCATTTTGAACTCGCCATAACCCTTTGCATCCATATTAGATTCAGCGGTACCATGATGTTTGACTACTCTCTTGTGACTCTATACAACTTGGTGTTCACATCTCTTCCATGTATCTTCTATGGTATCTGGGATCAAGACCTGGATGCGACTCGGTCCCTCAAATATCCGGAGTTATATCTAATGGGTCTGCGAAATGATGTCTTCAAAACTTGGCGATTCTGGCTAACCGTCTTTGACGCTATATATCAGTCGGTGGTCTGCTTCTTCTTCCCTTACCTGTTACTTATTGGTGGCTCAGTGGACCCTCAAGGCAAGGATATCAACGGTGTCTTCGAACTTGGAACCATTGTTTCCGGCATTTCTGTCTTCGTTGTCAACCTTTTCGTTGGTCTTACTTTGCACGCATGGACTTGGATTCAGGTTTTGATCATTACTTTATCTACCCTGACATACTTTCTTTGGGTAGCCATCTACTCTCAATTCAATGTCTTCACGTTCGCTGGTCAAGTTGATTTGTTCGGTCTTGGCTACTTCTGGCTCGTGCTCATCGTCACGATCGTGGCTTGCTTCCTTCCCCGTGTTGCGGCTATGCATTACCTACATCAATATCATCCCTATGATAACGAAATTATCCGTGAAATTGAATTACTGCCCAGCAAACGAGGCAATCGCCGCGTTTCAAGCGCCTCAGAAGATCCTAATATGATGAGGACTCTTAACAGCCACGGTGAGTCCGTCTCCCGTCTTATTTCGCGAGCTACCCGTAGAACCACAACTGAATATGCATCAGATGATTCATCGAGTGATGAAGATACTGCTCACAGTGGTGGTGGCGCTCGTCTAAGACGACCAAGTACCCGAACCAGTTTGACTACTCCTCCTAGAGCCATGATCACACGGCATCATCGTCAACCTTCCCTGACATCCATCAAAAGTGATCGAATTCTTTACCTACAATCCGGCAAAAGAGCATCCTTCACCGGTTTCGCATTTTCTGCTGACGACTCCTCCCCATACGACACCATTCGCCAATCAGTTTATCGAAGAAACAGTCAAGCAGCTGCTTCTCAGCCTAATCTCCCCCATCAAGACGTGGAAATGGTCAATGTGAAGGCAGCCGAAGCACGTCAAAGAAGAGACTCTTCTACTCCCGATGACGATTGGATTTCCCTGCACTTTGCACCGTTATCTCGCAGTGAATCTGCTCCAGCCCCTAATACAGAAGCGGTACGATCCGGCACTGCTGGAAAGAGTAAGATGTCTAACGTCATGAATAATCCAGAGGAAGAAGCAAAAACTCGACAATCCATCCGTGAATTTGTTACCAGAAGACTCTCTTCCCCTCGTTCCTCTTTGAGACCCAATGAACTGTATCCAAATACAGCGCAAGTCATGTCAGATCAGCCAGATGCTGATCATTAAACTCGGCTACCTTTGCTGTTTGTACAGCCGTCAAGCTGTGTAATCAATCCTCTTTTCCCTCCTTTGATTTCCTCCCGATATTCTTATTTCTCTAGATAGATTTTTCGAGGACAGGCTTGTCCTTTCTCATTCCGTTCATTTTCTTTCCTTTTTCCTCTCTTAATTCTCTTTCTTTGATCTTGTTGTTATGGTTCTACTTTGTAATTTTACCTGTCATAGTCAACTGCATCTCTCATGTACCTCTACCTCTATAAATTGTGATAGCGTGGTTTCTTTTGGGACATTACCGATGGCGAATGATAATTGGGCTGGTGGGTACTGAGTGGGCAACAGTACCGTTCGTTCAAGTGGTTCAGTATCGTCGAACTGCTGATGAAAGTCACTGACATTGTATGCTAAGAATGAAAAGTGACTTGTTGTCGCGCGAAGTTATCCGTTGTTGAAAGTTTCTTTTGGTCCTCCAGACTCTATGTTTTATTTATGCTGGTGGCGGCTCTTACTTCTCGACGAGTATTTTGGCAGCTGGTGGGCAGCCTAGCAGCCGAGATGAGCAGTTTTGCCTCAGCAACCTATTAGACAAGCAGAATGCTAGCTGGCATGGACACTCATATACGGGAGACTAAAACACCTAAAAGTAACGAAAATGGTTCGTTTTGCTCGTTCCTACGCCTTGAATTTTAGCGAAACCTCAAATACTTTAAAGGACTTTTCTAGCTTGCGAAGGGGATATGTGAGGAATCACAGAGATCTCAACACTGAGGACGTATGAAGTATACACGCGCAGGGAGCGTCTAAACAGTCATGATAAAAAAGGTGTGTAGGTAAGATTTCAAAGGATGACAGCAAGTAAATGGAGGGAACGTCAGTAGGTAACCAATTAGTGTGAAGAAGAGCAGTCTATGTGTACTTTTCTGCACATTCAATCCAGCATATAACTTGCGGCGAAGTTATCACTCAGGGAGTGAAGTGTTTTGATATATAAAGTAATGTATTTGCACGAGTTTATATATTAAAAAAAAGAAAAGGAGATGGTGATGGTGCTGTACAAGAAGGAAATAAAGAAAAATGGTATGAACATATCCTTTGTGTGCTACTACTCATTCAGTATTGCACCAAACTTTGACACGTTCCTTGAAATAACGTTCCAATCGGGTGGCACATTTTGCATAGCTCGTAGTTTCCGCATTATAAGTTCTGCAATTATCAAAAATCTTTTGGGCATCCTTGATAAACATATCCATAGTAGAGTAGACATCGTTTTCAACATTAGCTTCCAAGGCAGATAAATCTGCATGAGGACAGGAACAATTTGTCAATGGTGGTAGGTGGAAATTGGCACATATGAACACGGTGGTCTTACCCATAGGCTCTTTGATAACCTCGTAATAGTCAGTAACTTCATCGCCATTGACAGGCTGTTGGAATGGCCAAGCATCGCGATGCGTTGATAATTCAGTGACCAAATGTCGCATTTGATTAAAGTGAGGGGGTCGCTGTGGACGACTAGGACTGTAGAAGCAAGCAAGATTAGCAAATCCAGCCGAGGTAAGCGCAAGGTATCCTTCATTTAAAATTACTACTTACATGATATCC